>NC_140976.1:1941783-2026783 GCF_056783735.1 Eptatretus burgeri | reverse complement strand
ATATATATATATATATATATATATATATATATATATATATATATATATATATATATATATATATATATATATATATATATATATATATGAAATGATCGTGAATCCACCTTCTCAACACACTCTCCTCGCTCGTCAGCACATTCCCATTTACGTCCTTTATCACCCTAACCTGCAGCACATATACATATACATATATATCCATATCTACATGCATACATCCATACATTTATATATACATATATACATATATACATATATATATATATATACACATACATCCATACATTTATATATACTAGTGCATGCCGGTAGGTGCAACTTCGTTCCTTCGCTCTCATAAACGACGACTGGATTGGGGCATTTTTTCAATTAGATCGGACCAACCATATCATAAATGGCCATAACTTGGGAAACACCTGGGAAACATACTCAGGTCCCCAGCGTCAATTGTGACATCATATCAAACGAAGAAGAAGAAAAATTGTGACGCCCCTCTCTCTCGCCTCTCTCTCGCCACCCTCTCTCCCCCCCCTCTTCCCCCCTCTCTCACCCCTCTCTCCCCAAATGTATTCACAAATGTCTACCAAGCACAACAATTAATTCAAACCTTGGGATTAATTAATAATTTGAACAATTAATTCAAACCTTGGGAAAAACAGCTTTCAAACCTTGGGAAACACTTGGGAAACAGCTGAAACGGATGAAGAACGATATCAAACCTTGAAAAGGCACAAACTCAGGTCCCCAGCGTCAATTGTGACGTCATACCAAACGAAGAAGAAGAAGAATTGACGTCAATCGTGCAAAAAAAATAAATAAATAAATATATGAACATTTGTTGTGACGTCATAGCACCGTGTCTTGTCATTGATTGACAGATAAATGGCCGTAACTTGGGAACCGCTTTTCCGATTAATATCAAACCTTGAAAAGGCACATCCGCGCGTCCCCAGCAATATTCCTGGCAAGTTTCAATCAGATCGGACCGGTGGTCGTCGAGAAACGGCGGTCGCATACAGACACACAGACATACAGACTGACACACACACAGATTGCTGGAATTATAGATACCAGTGTGGGCCCGTAGGTGTGTGCCAGTATGTGCAGCTTCGTTCCTTCGCTCTCGTAAACGACAACTGGATTGGGGCATTGTTTCAATTACATCGGACCAACCATATCATAAATGGCCATAACTTGGGAAATACCTGGGAAACATACTCAGGTCCCCAGTGTCAATTGTGACGTCAAATCAAACGAAGAAGAAGAATTATGACGCCCCCTCTCTCTCTCGCCTCCCCTCTCTCGCCCCCCTCTCTCTCTCCCCCCTCTCTTGCCCCCCTCTCTCCCCCTAGTCTCGCTCCTCCTCTCTCCCCTCTCCTCTCTCGCTCTCTCTCTCTCACCCCCACTCTCACCCTCCTCTCCCGTCCCCTCTCTCGCCCCCTCCTCTCTCCCCCTCTCTTGAATTGTGACGCCCCTCTCTCTCGCCCCTCTCTCCCCCCTCCTCTCTGAAAATGTATTCACAAATGTCTAGCAAGCACAACAATTAATTCAAACCTTGGGAAAAAACACCTTTCAAACCCTTGGGAAACAGCTCTTTCCCTTTGGAAAATTCAAACCTTGGGATTAATTAATAATTTGAACAATTAATTCAAACCTTGGGAAAAAACAGCTTTCAAACCTTGGGAAACACTTGGGAACAGCTAAAACGGATGAAGAACGATATCAAACCTTGAAAAGGCACAAACTCAAGTCCCCAGCGTCGATTGTGACATCATACCAAACGAAGAAGAAGAAGAATAGTGACGTCAACCGTGCAAAAAATTAAAAACCATTTATTTAAACCATTAATTGTGACGTCATAGCACCGTGTCTTGTCATTCGTTGACAGATAAATGGCCGTAACTTGGGAACCGCTTGTCGGATTCATATCAAACCTTGAAAAGGCACATCTGCGGGTCCCCAGCAATATTCCTGGCAAATTTCAATCAGATCGGACCGGTGGTTGTTGAGAAACGGCGGTCACAGACAGACAGACACACACAGAGATTGCTGGAATTATAGCGAACGAAGTGAGCTTAATAATTAACGCGTGCACGAGAGAGAATAGGAAACAACAACAACAACAACAACAACAACAACACAATAGCCCTGGCTATTTGGAATCCGTGTCGTTAGCCAAGACGTTTTGCTTCCGGTTGTTGTTAAACACTGTGCGGTGTATAAACACGATTGGGTTTTATTTCTATCTTGTGAATATTTCTTAATGCGTGCATATGAGAGAATAGGAAACAACAAAAACAACACAATACCCTGGCAATTGTGAATCCGTGTCGTTGGCTATGACCATTTTGCTTCCGTTTTTATTTTGTTTCTGGTTTTTTTTTTTGTTTCTGGTTTTCCTCATGGGGAATGATGCATGCCGGGAGATCATGACCGGAAGTGTTTATTTATTTATTCAATTATTTTTTTTCCCCAAAGTTAATTCTATACTTCCGAAAGTGATTTTTTTTCATGACCTGAAGTGTTTATTTTGTATTTAACATTACCGGGAGTGATTTTTAACTCTTTCCGGAACATTTAATTTCTTTTATTCTTGACCAGAAGTGATCGTTTATTTATTTATTTGTTCAATTATTTTTTTCCCAAAGTTAATTTTAATAGACATCTCCCACATCATCAAAAAATATTTTTTAATCGTGATTTACATTATTTGTTCGCTGATCTCGAATCCAGGCCGAAGTAACCGGAAATTGCGTCAAAATCATCAGCTGTGCGGCGCATACATGTACCATGGTATAGTTGGCAAGTATACAGTTGTGAACAAGTTTTATGTAAAGTCAGAAGCGAATGTAAGAAGAATTCTACGTTCACTTCTGGGCTTTGCCTATTCCATATTAGATACGAGTACGTGCCCATAAAAAAAAAATCATAAATGAATATTCAAACCGTGAGCAACAAACAACAACCACACAGGCCGTTTCTTCGCTCTCGCGTGCCCGTACGTGCGTGGCCCGGAAGTTCGCATATTATTCGCAGTTACAATTATTCGCAATTTCGTTTTAATCCCCAAATATTAAATTAGCGCCAACGTATTTTGCCTTTTCGCAATGTCATCGCAAGGAAAAACAAAAAGAGAGGAGAAGAGAGAAAAAAAAATTACTTCCTGGTTTGGAGCACACCAGCTCACTCTGATATTACCGAAATTTGTGCACCGTCTAATGTGAAAACGATCATAACTTGGGGCATTGTGTTTATCTATAAATGCGCATAAGAAATCGAGATATTATTATAATACACGAAGTGATCACTCTCCGGCAGCCCTACGTTGTAATCCGTAATGGGGAACGCGACTGAGCTTCCCTTCCCCATCGGCCACACCCACGCAGCAACGTGTCTTGTCATTGGTTTGGTAAATAAATGGCCATAACTTGGGAAGCACTTGTCCGATTAATATTGTTACGTTTGTGGAAATTCGCATTACACCATAAAGAGTCCTCAGGTGAGATATATCGGTAAGTTCATGTGTAGTTAGCCCAAACCCGTTGTATAGAGGGAATATGTGTTATTCATCCGGGCTGCGACGCTTTGAGTTAGCCATTTTTCTTTCTCTATTGTTATTTTCGACCATTAAGCCACCAACAACGCAAACAGCCACTACCTTTACCTTCACAACTCCATCCCGCAAACATTGCTTCACAGCCATTCCCAAACGACGCCCGCCAACCACCAAACCACCACAGAAACCCCCCACCACCTTCGCCTATCTCCTTCTCCAACCATCGACCACACCACCAGTCAACACCAAACGTCGTGCTGTCCAGGGCCCGTCCGGCGATTGGTGCCGCGATTGGTGCATCAAGCCGCGAGGGCGAATGGCGGCCTTTCCGAGGGAGAAATTCGGTTCAGGAAGGCTTCACGCCCCCTTTTTCTCCGTCCAATGGGTGAGCGTCGGGTGGTATGGCCCCGCCTCCAAGCGCGATGAACGTGAATTCTTTACGAGAGGAATTCAGATCAAAAGGGCTTCACGCCCCCTTTTTGCCGCACCAATGGCTGAACAGAGGGTGGCGTGGCCCCGCCTCCAATCGCGTTTTGATCCTGAAATTTGCATATAGGCTCCTCCTGCGGCCTATAAAGATGCGAGCATAAGGCGACTCGAGAAGTTCGTGCGGTTGAGTTGCAGGCGGCTGGTCGGGGCAAGTGAAGAGTTCAAGTTCGAGTCAAGTGAAGACGGCGGTCGGCAACGAGGTTGCGGTGTGGGGGTCGCTCGTCTCGTCGTGGGGTCCAAGCCAGCCAGCCATTCCCTTCTCCCTGAGAATCAGCAATTCCCCCCCCCCCAATCCGCGCTGAGATAGTGCTGGGGGGCCCCGTTCCTCCCCCACCCTAAACGTGGTGCCAACAAAACTGCTTGCGCGGAGCATGCCGGAGAGGGCTCGCCGACCACGCCAGGGGCATGGAGTCGGGGCGCAGCTGCGCGAACATTGCGGCTTTCCCGCCATCGCGTCACGAGGACGCGGGTAAGACCTTCTCGGTCTCGTGGACCTGGCCGCTCCTCCAGGATCCACGCACATTTGGTCCACTGACCTGTCTGCCTCCTTGCCTGTGAGGGTGGCTTTCTTTCCTTTGCTTTTGGTATGACTGATGTGGCGCCGAGTCCCGACAAGTAGAACTGTATAAGTGTTGTAAATAATTGCCCCTTTTATTCGGTCGTATTGCATTTGCTTTTGTTGCATCTTGTCTTGACTGTAATATACGTGCCTTCCGTGTTTCCGTAATAAATGTGCATTGCTTGTTGAACTGTTTCCCGCTTTGCTTCGTCTCCTTCCTTTTATTGAATCTCCATCTTGCATCACGTAAGGGATTCGGAGTGGGTTTCAACATCCTGGTAATTAATCGGAACCGTCAAGGCCGACGATAACTCTGCTCGGTTATCCCTGTAATACGGAACGAACCGCTTAAGCGGTTCATGTCCGGACTTGGCCTGTGGCGTGGTACAACTCCTCGGTACGCTACTCGCGCGAGTACTTAGGTAAATCAACCATTCGGCGATCGGACCCTATTTCGCGCGGGTAGAATGCGGACTGAGTTGTTGTGAGGTTAAACTCCCACCCGTGACTGGCTCCGGGCGGTAGTTCCCGGAGGGTCACAACTGAATTGTCCGTTCCGGTGGGCGAGGCAGCCGCTTTTGGCGACACGGGGTAGATCGCACGCCGGCGGGCGCGAATTCGCAACAATATCAAACCTTGAAAAGGCACATCCTCAGGTCCCCAGCAATATACCTGGCAAGTTTCAATTAGATCGGACCAGTGGTTGTCGAGAAACAGCGGTTTACAGAAAAAAACAAACAGAAAAAATAACCACGTGATCTAATTACCGGGAGACACGCCCTTGGTGCGCCTTGTCCAAACCGGATCAGATGCAGCCGAGCGACACTGCCAAGGATATACTAGCTAAAAGGAACAGATCATTAGGAATAAAGTCCCGGCGAAGTTAGGATACGGACTATGCTGGATCAATGAAAGAACAGACAACCAGAGAGTTGGTGTCAAAGCCACCCAATGCTTCCTGTTTATACATTTATCGTTTTTAAAAGACTAGTCTAATAATATTTTTTATAAAGTATTGCAGTGAAGTCTGATCCAAATAATTTTAAAGCAATATATGTATTTGTATATTGTAATCAGTAAAAAATAGTGTGGAAGATAAAAACATTAGAAAGGAAATAACTTGCACCAAAAACTTTAACATTTTCACGCTCACGCTGACGCTGACGCTCACGCCGGGGGTATCGCTATAGCTCTCTGTTCTTCGAACAGGCGAGCTAAAAACGAGCTGGAAACATTTCTACTTAATCCCTGTCTAATTAACACATCACCACCCCCCCCCCCCATGTGGTGACAAGTAACACTTAAGCTCACAGTTTCCTTACTTCATTACATCAAGATGTCTCCTCCACATCCACCGACCAAGCAACTCGATTTGATCCTAACTTTCCCATTAAATTACTCCATCCCACAACCGAACACACCCCCCCCCCCGCCCCCCTTCCGGAAACATAGCTCCTGCAAGGTTCGATGCAGGCATTACCATTCCATCCTCACCACTTCACGACTCACACCTAATTAGCCTCTGAAATAAATTAGGAGGGGCTGTGGGAAGCGAGCCGTAGCTAACTTACCCATTCTCCTTAATGTTCTACACCTCATAAACACAACAATTCATATATTTACAAAACTCTTGGTTCCTCGCTCCTAACTCCTGGGGTGGTTAGAAAATGTCAGAAAACACACAATTCTATTACAAGAGGCAAAACCCAAACAAAAAAAACTTTAAAACATTTATGCAACCCCCTTTTAAAGACTGCATTCCCCGATGGCTACCACGATACCCAACGTTACCTGAGGGGCCATCCGAATTTACCTATTTAAAATTTCCGTGAGCCCCGTCTCTCCAGTACAGGTTATTGACATAGATTCAGTGAACCTACCCTCACACACTCATTCATAAACCCAATAATCAATCATTCATTCCAACCCTGCAAGATCATGGCTTAAATGTTATTACACACATGTGTAATCCTCAACTTGGCAGCGGGGAGGTACCGTACAACACAAATGGTGGGGGCACTTCCGGTTGTGGTGCCTGCAGTCCAAAAACATTTCCCCCACCTACAACTTATTTGTTCCGCCTCCCCCCCCCCTTCATCTATTTGGTCCGTGACAGCCAAACAGCTATTTTGCTGAACGCCTCGCCGGGGAAGGTCTCCTCACCATACAGCCTCTCTCGGCCTCATACGGGTCGCCAGGGGTCTCTTTATGAAATTAAACCAGTCCATAGAAGTGCTAAAAAGTGTGGGGGACTGTACACACACTTGACGAACTCCAGTAACAAATGGAAATGTCAGAGATGGTATCAGCACATCTCACAGCACTCTCAATACCAGAGTAGAGTTCAGACATCAGATTGATCAGTTTTGGTGGCACTCCACGAAGACCGAGAACCCTCCAGAGGGCATCCCGATTCACTGAATCAAACGCTTTGCAGAGATCAACATAGGCTGCAAGCAGCCCCTGCCGAAACTCTCGCCTGTGTTTGGTGAGGGCCCAAATTGCAAGGATACGGTCAATCGTTGACATCTTTGGTGTAAAGCCCGACTGCTCTGAGCGCTGGTGCTCAAGCAGATGGTTGCAAACCCTATGAAGAATTATCTGAGCAAAGACCTTGCCTGGCACTGAGAGCAGCGTCACCCCTTGGAAATTGTTGCTGTCCAGGCACTCTTCCCTTTGCAGAGGGGGACAACAAGGTCCCTCTTCCAGTCAGTTGGAATGATGCCTGTGTTCCAGACAGAACACAGAATTGCATGCAACGACATGAGCACAGCATCTCCACCAGCCATGAGAAGTTCAGCATAGATGCCACAGATCCCAGGAGCTTTACCCCATTTAAACCGGTTCACCACAGCTTGTGTTTCCACAAATGAAGGTGGACCACAGTTGACTGGAGGGTCAGCAATTGAGATTGTTAAACCCCTGACATCCAGCTGGTGGATCTGTGGTGGATCAGCCTGGTACGGCCGCTCAAAGTAACTGGCCCAGCGGGCCTTCACTTCAGACTCCTCTGTCAAGAGCCCACCACCCTCTGCTATAACTGCAGTACACCGAGGAACGGGATTAGAGGAACGCAATGAACGAATTCCCCTGTAAGCAGGAGAATCACTTAACCACAGGTGATGCTCTATCCCCTTACAGATTCCTCACACGTAGGCCTCCTTGTCTTCCCTCAGTACAGATTTATGCCTCAGCTTTATCTACCTTTCTCTACCACGGGATTCAGTGTACCAGAGTCGAGAGGATGGATACGAAAGTCTGAGACAGGATGGGATAAACCGGTGCATGAGAGAAAGTGGACGATTGTGAACGTATTCACATGTGGAATCGTTATCAGGTGCTGTTGAGATGGTGGTCCTGAGAGGGCAGATTGAAGTCCCTGCCAGTTGTCCTGTGCGGACAATCATATCCTGTGGTGTCGAGGTTGCTGTTCTCCATCCATCTTGGCTACGTCCACCCCATGCATCCTCCCCTCACCCTAATTCCTCCCCACACCCTCATTCCTCCCCACACCCCATTATTTGTCCAAGTCTCCCTCTATTTTGTCATTCTACCAAGCTGTCGGTGTCCCGATCTCTCTTTACTGTTCCTTTTGTTGTGTTGCGTCCTGATCCATTCGATGTTCTGCCACTTCCACGAGCCTTGACCTTGTACACAGAAAATGAAAATATAAACACGACAGTTCAGGTCTGTTATCTTCATGAATTTGGGTTAAACGACTTCGATAAAAGTCTGTCAATGTGTCATCCCAGTGTCCCACCCATGCCATGGCCGCCTGTTTGTCAAGGATTCTGAAGAATTGGACGGGAAAGGAAGAACCTAACAACCCCAACCACTACCCCCGCCACTCCACTTTGTGGATTTAAAAGTTCCGTTTGTGTAGTTGAAGGTCCGAAGACCCTGGAATGCAGGACCAATCGACCGGAGAGCAATTTCTCCCATTCAAAGTCAAGATGACCTTGGTTTGAAAACAATCGGAGCAACTTCGGCAGAAGTAACCGCAGGGACACAATGGCACTGGACCATTCGGAACCGGCGTTTGTACGAGACGCCATCGCCTTTTGTGCAAAGACAAAGGGTCCAGGTGAAAGGCTGCTTGTGGTCATGGGCTCGTCGATGGATGTGGGACATTAGGAAACATTTAATCCCGAACGGGCAGCCCATTCGCTCCAGCGGCCCCTCCCATGCCCCCATGTGAGACGATTACGACGCCACCATGACCGGGATCGTCCCCCACTCCCACACGCAACAACCCACTCCGGCAAACATCTCCTGCGGCACCTCCAGGTCTCATAATAAAAAAATGCATTGGCAGCGCATTCTCTCAACAATGCTAATGTTTTTGAGATACCGAAGGGTCTTCAACATCCACGATCAGGATATACAGATAAAAACCAAGAGAACCACCATAATTGTGGATCAACAACATCATCAGAGAATGGAGGATTCACTGATATCGTTCTTGTATTTCCTCTCGCCATCGAAAACGGAACGATGATAGGTCATATACCTTTATCAAGCCATGATAGATTATATACCTTTATCAACCCATGATAGATCATGTCCCTTTATCAACCCATGATAGATTATATACCTTTATCAACCCATGATAGATCATGTCCCTTTATCAACCCATGATAGATTATATACCTTTATTAAACCATGATAGATTATATACCTTTATCAAACCATGATAGATTATATACCTTTATCAACCCATGATAGATCATGTCCCTTTATCAACCCATGATAGATTATATACCTTTATTAAACCATGATAGATCATATACCTTTATCAAACCATGATAGATTATATACCTTTATCAAACCATGACAGATCATATACCTTTATTGAACCATGACAGATCATATACCTTTATCAAACAATGATAGATCATATACCTTTATCAAACCATGATATATTATATACCTTTATCAAACAATGATAGATTATATACCTTTATCTAATGATGACAGATCATGTACCTTTATCAAACCATGATAGATCATGTACCTTTATCAAACCGTGATAGATCATCTACCTTTATCAAACAGTTATAGATTATATACCTTTATTAAACCATGATAGATCATATACCTTTATCAAACAATGATACATCATATACCTTTATTGAACCATGATAGATCATATACCTTTATCGAACAATGATAGATCATATACCTTTATTGAACCATGATAGATCATATACCTTTATCAAACAATGATAGATCATATACCTTTATCAAACCACGATAGATCATATACCTTCATCAACCCATGATAGATTATATACCTTTATTAAACCATGATAGATCATATACCTTTATCAAACCACGATAGATCATATACCTTCATCAACCCATGATAGATTATATACCCTTATTAAACCATGATAGATTATATACCTTTATCAAACAATGATACATCATATACCTTTATTGAACCATGATAGATCATGTACCTTTATCAAACCATGATAGATCTTATACCTTTATTGAACCATGACAGATCTTATCCGTTTATTGAACCATGACAGATCATATACCTTTATCGAACCATGATAGATCATCCACCTTTATTGAACCATGATAGATCATATACCTTTATCAAACAATGATAGATTATATACCTTTATTGAACCATGATAGATCATATACCTTCATCGAACAATGATAGATCATATACCTTTATTGAACCATGATAGATCATATACCTTCATCGAACAATGATAGATCATATACCTTTATTGAACCATGATAGATCATATACCTTTATCAAACAATGATAGATCATATACCTTTATTTAACCATGATAGATCATATACCTTCATCAAACCACGATAGATCATATACCTTTATCAAACCATGATAGATCATATACCTTTATCAAACCATGATAGATCATATACCTTTATCAAACCATGATAGATCATATACCTTAATCAAACCATGATAGATCATATACCTTTATCAAACCATGATAGATCATATACCTTTATCAAACCATGATAGATCATATACCTTTATCAAACCATGATAGATCATCGACCGTTATCAAACCATGATAGATCATATACCTTTACCAAACAATGATAGATTATATACCTTTATCAAATTATGGTCGATCATACACCTTTATCAAACAATGATAGATCAGCTCAGTCGACATAGGCCAAAGGTCAGCAACTTTGTTGAATTTCAAAATCATTACTTTTCATCAGATTGACTAGAAATTTGAACAGGATTTGCATATTAGGTCACTGAGATCAAACACCAATTATTTTTGATGTCAACAATGGCCAAAAGGTCAGCAGAGGCCAAATTTCTAAAATTGTCAATTTTCATCTAATGGACTTAAAATTTGAACAGGATTTGCATCGCAGGTCACTGAAATCGAACACGAATTATTTTTGAGGTCTCAACGTCAAAAGGTCAACATTGGCCGAGTTTTTAAAAGTCAATTTTCATTTGATTTACTTGAAATTTGAACAGGGTTTGCATATCATATCCGTGAATTCAACCACCCATTATTTTCACAGTCAACATAGGCCAAAAGGTCAATATAGGCCAAAGGTCAAAAACTTCCATGAAATTCAGATCATTGGCATCTCCC
Source organism: Eptatretus burgeri (assembly GCF_056783735.1). NCBI lineage: Eukaryota > Metazoa > Chordata > Myxini > Myxiniformes > Myxinidae > Eptatretus > Eptatretus burgeri. Next base: position 2,015,565 of record NC_140976.1, on the reverse strand, counting down.
ACGATGAGTCTGAGTCTTTGGACCTCACTCTCTCACCACAGGCAGGTCGGTGGTCTTTCAGTCTTCTGCCGTCTCCTCTCCGGTCTCGCCCCCCCCCCCAACTCTGTCCCCACCATATTTCCGCAGGGCGCTCAAGGTCCGCCAACAACCCCCTTCTGGTAAAACTTCCAAAATCACGAATCACTGCTCACCTTCACTCTTTCATTCCTCTTTTTCCCCCCTTTGGAATAAACTCCCTCACTCTGTTCAATCCCATTTTTCTCTCCAGGCCTTCAAAACAGCTGCTCACCACCACCTCATATCATCCCCCATCCAAATCCTCGATCTTTTCTACCTCCGTTAATCCACCCCAAACACACCTTCTTCAAATTCCCTGCTTTCCTTCCTGAAGGTCCCTGTAATGTCCATCTTATGTACCCCATTTTCCGTGCCCCCATCCCTCTCCCTTCCACAGATCTCCTAATGTCTCTGTTCCCCACTGTTTTGTCCTTCCCACTCCCGCCTCTCTTGTCTCATGCCCCCACCCCCCCTTTGCTCCTTTGCTGTGTGTTATGTGTTAGCTCTCATACGAGCCTCGAGAAAGTATACAAACCCCCCCCCCCCACCTCCAAAATGCCAAAATCCTCAATTTTCATCCGATTGACTTGAAATTTGAAGAGGATTTGCAAATCCAGTAACTGAATGAAACCACCAATTATTTTTATGTTGAAATTTGTTTTCGAGATTTCAGAAGCATCGTACTCTGCACGTCTTTCATGTTTGTTTGTTTGTTTGTCCACACAGAACGTGAATTGGTGCATTGATTACATTAGACCCCTATATGCCTGTGGACCCCTTGAGATCATTAAGACCCTTAAGACCCCTCAGACTTTGAAGACCCCCCGAGACCCTTAAAATCCCTAAGACCCTTTCGACCCGTAAGGCCCTTTAAACTCCGAAAAGTCTTTTTTAGTTTCGACACTTTATAACCCCAAAGCCCTTTCAGACCCTTTAGCCCCCTAAGTCCATTTAGACCATTAAGGCCCTTTAGACCCCGAAGACCTTTTAGACCAGTGACCTTCACGAGTTTTTTTTTTTAGAAGGGGGGCACTTTTGCTGATGAGAAGTCAGTGTGAGAGCTGCCACACCACCTGCAGGACTCCAAAATGGCTGCTATTCGGCCCCGCCTCCACATACTCTTCTTTGTTGTGGTTACCTGGGCTGCAAGCATAATTGTTTGTAACACTACATCCATATCCTGATGTTATATTACTTTTATGCTTCACGTTGAAACACTCATTTGAAACCGTTGGGTCAATTTGAGAGCATTTATAGCAGATTATGATGTGGTGTTTTCACCTTTGTGTATTATTATCGGCCGCACGTCAGGGGCCACACTTTAGGCAACCAGGGGCTGCCAGTGACTCGCAAGTCATGCAATGAAGAACGGGGCTTGAGACCATCAAGTCCTTTTCAGGAATTTTGACCTTTACACCGTCAGACCATTTGACCTTTACAACTTGACCATTTAAATGTTTCATTTGCAATCAACGACCTTTCATTTAGTACTTCTTTCCATTCATTTGCTACACAAAATATATCACGCAAAACAAGTCCTGGCGAGGGTCTCTGACCTCTGATTGCTCTTAATAGTTTCAATTGTGATGTATTTATTTTTGGCTGCCACCCACCTTCCTCTATATTTTGTAGAAGCTCAGGAACCTAACCCCTTTATTCACATTGGAAATTGGTTTTAACTATTGTGCCACTTTCCAGCGACATAAACTCCATGATATTTAAGGTTAGATCAGGTATTGGAGCATGCACTGGATCAGCGCGTCGCCATATTCACTTTTTGCCGGTACTCCAGGGGCCTCCATCTGGCCATCCCCCAGGCAGATGCCCCGGCCCATCCCCATCTCATTGAGATGCCAATCAACCTGCTGCAAACAGGAGGCACGTGATCAGCCCGTTGGCCTCCTCCACTCACGAAACTCCCTCGCTGAGAGAATCTGGTGAGCAGGATCAGCATCAGGAAAGCGAGCCACATGTCCATGCAGCCGCAGCTGACGCTCACGGACGATGCAGGTAACAAATCTCATTTGAGTCTCTCTCAGCAACCGCTCGGACACAAATCTGACCAGCGATTACCAAGGATTTTCCAAAGAGTCCTGGTACCGAAGGAGATAAGTCTCCGACTCAGATCCTTGGACAGAGTCCAAGTCTCGCATCCGTCGAGCAAGACTGGAAGCACCAAGGACCTGAAAACTCAGACTTTCGTCCTCCCGCACAGGTACCGACAGCGCCACACCCCATTTCATCCTCCTGCATGCACACCTTTCTCAAAAGACTCCCTCACCACTCAGAAAGCCTCAGTACATGTCATGGCTCCGGGGTTCCGAAAGCTGTTGATAACCCCATGCAATCCCACGTTATGAATCGTTTATTAATTAAAAAGATTACGTGCGTATGTCATAAATAAACCTCGCCCTGACTTTGTTGCCATGACACCACACAAATGCGAAAACACCACGTTGTGTTTAACATCTGATTGTTCCACGACGGGTTGAGTTCATTGTGGTTCTGGTGGTTGGAAGATGTCTTTCCTTGCATCGTGTCGGAAACACTAAAACATTTAAACGTTAAAAGAACAAAAATGATGGACAAAGATGAAAACGATGAGCAATCAGAGTTGCTTTTTTTATTGACAAGGCTCAACATGTCCAGAGCATTGTCACCGACCTCCCTCCACCCAATTATGGGTCGGTCGAGGTGTGCAATGGTCACATTGGATTCCAAAAACGTAAATCATCAATCAGTCACAGGCAGTTGTTCTGGTAGTACTGACAACGCAAACAGTAATGCAAATGGTGCATGCACATACAAAGTAATCCCTCATCCCTGACCTCTTAATATTGATCCATTAACCCCAGTCCCCAAGCCATATACCCCAATCCCCTATACCTGAACCCTTCTCGACTCTGAACTCTCTCTCTCTCTGCTCCAATACCCCAGAGAGGGCAATCGTGCATTGTTCAGGACAAAGAAGAATTCAATGAATAAATTCACCTTAGAATTATTCATCCGTCATTCCACTAAACTCACCCCTCTTGTTCCCACAGAACTCACCCCTCGTGCCCACGCTGAACTCACCCCTCCCATCCATACCAAGCTCACCCCTCGCATCCATACCAAGCTCACCCCTCGCATCCATGCCAAGCTCACCCCTCGCATCCATGCCAAGCTCACCCCTCACATCCAATATCCTCACATTCTCACATCTCACCTCACATCACATCCTCACACATCCTCACCTCACTTCCTCACATCTGGACCCTCGCATCCATACCAAGCTCACCCCTCGCATCCATACCAAAATCACCCCTCGCATCCATGCCAGGCTCACCCCTCGCATCCATACCAAACTCACCCCTCCCATCCCTGCCAAACTCACCCCTCGCATCCATGCCAGGCTCACCCCTCGTGTCCATGCCAGGCTCACCCCTCCCATCCATGCCAAACTCACCCCTCGCAACCCCGTCAACTCCAACTGTATCCGGTCCTCGCTGTCCACCTGCACACCCATTTCTCTCTCTTCACTCGCTATTTTATCCCATAAGCCTCACCCACACTTTTAACGAAATCAAGGAAATAAGTTGGATACACAAGGGTTGATTTGCTGCACCGTGGTGCGCACTGTTGTTCACAATGGTCACGAATTTCCGAAGAAACATCCATTTTTCTTTCATTCATTCTTAAAGTGCTTCTCGTGGTCCGAGGATCGTGTTCGCGTTCCCACAGAACACACTGATGCTCTGGTACTGTGATACACATTGGTACTGTGGAACATACTCGTACTGTGGAACATACTGGTACTGATACTCGTACTGTGTTACAGATTGGTACTGTGGAACATACTCGTACTGTGGAACATACTGGAACTGTGATACACATTGGTACTGTGGAACATACTGGAACTGTGATACACATTGGTACTGTGGAACATACTCGTACTGTGGAACATACTGGTACTGATACTCGTACTGTGTTACACACATTGGTACTGTGGAACATACTGGAACTGTGATACACATTGGTACTGTGGAACATACTCGTACTGTGGAACATACTGGTACTGTGATACACACGGACATGGTCGCTTACTTGGGTATCATCATCAGACTGCTCTCCATCCTTCATTGTGGGTTAAAACTACTGCACCACAAACAGAACCACAAATCGCAAAGGCTGAGAACAATAAACAAAGAAAAGAAAGACTATAGAAGAAGCACAGCTTTGCAGGTTCCCCAGGTGAACAACTCACGTTTATAAACAAAATTAATAAACATTCTGGAAACAATCACAAAAAGGACAAAGACAAGCACGTAAAACGTGGTGAAAAAAAAGTGTTTGAATCCAAGCAACAAGTGAAACTTCCATTCATGTGAGAGGGTAGAGAGATCGATGAGGTGAGATGGAGGATTGGATGTGGTGAGATGGAGGAGTCATCGATCCAATGAGATGGAGGTGTTGATGAGACAGGGATCGATGAGATGGAGGGGTCGATGTGATGAGACAGAGGAGTCATCAATATGATGCAGGGGTTGATGAGACAAAGGGGTTGATGTGATGACACAGTCAATGTGATGAGATGGAGGGGTCGATGAGACAGAGGAGTCGTTGAGACTGAGGTATAAATGTGATGAGATGGAGGGGTCAATGTGACGGAGGGCTCGATGTGACAGAGGTGTGATGAGACAGAGGGGTTGATGAGACGGAGGGGTCGATGTGATAAGACGGAGGGGTCGATGTGATGAGACGGATGGGTCGATGTGATGAGACGGAGGGGTGGATGAGACAGAGGGACCGATGAGACAAAGGGGTCGATGAGATGGAGGGGTCGATGAGACAAAGGGGTCGATGAGATGGAGGGGTCGATGAGACTGAGGGGTCGTTGAGATGGAAGGTCGTTGAGACGGAGGGGTCGATGAGACTGAGGGGTCGATAAGATGGAGGGGTCGATGAGACTGAGGGGTCGTTGAGATGGAGGGGTCGTTGAGACGGAGGTGTCAATGTGATGAGATGGAGGGGTCAATGCTCTGGAGAAGTCGATGTGTCAGAGGAGTCAATGTGATGAGACAGAGGTGTCGATGTGATGAGACAGAGGAGTCATCAATGTGATGTAGGGGTTGATGAGACAAAGGAGTTGATGTGATGAGACATCGTCAATGTGATGAGACAGAGGGGTCGATGAGACAGAGGGACCGATGAGACAAAGGTTTTGATGAGACGGAGGGGTTGATGAGACGGAGGGGTCGATGTGATGAGATGGAGGTGTAGATGTGATGAGAGAGAGACGATGTGCAATCCTATAGCAAACCAGATCACACGGACCATTGAGAAAACAAGGATAAAAGCTACTTGAGACTGAGAACATGCATCACCATTAAAGACCCGCGGTCTTGGGTGTCGTGTGTGGAGCTCGGGTTTCAAGCGGTTTTCACCGACATTAAACGGTTGAAACGTCCAAAGGAAATGTTCACGAAATCCTAACGAAACGAACTGAACAGTAAAGGGCATTTTATTCTGAGCGAATCCCATCCTGGGACCTGAGCGCCATGTTCGAATCTGTCCTGGGACCTGAGCGCCATGTTCGAATCCGTCCTGGGACCTGAGTGTCAAGTTAGAATCCCGTCTTAGGACCTAAGTGCCAAGTTTGAATCCCGTATTAGGACCTGAGCACCATGTTCGAATCCCATCCTGAGACCTGAGTGCCATGTTGGAATGCCCTACTCTGGGAAGTTTTGTTTTATTTCTCCAGTCTCGAAATGAGGAGTGTGTTGTTGGAAGGACAGGTTTAACCCAAATCCATGTCCATGTTCTTGCCTCCCATGATGGAACCAGACCAACCCATCTTCGACTTTACACACCTCGGGTTTCAGTGAATTTGAAGAGCGCGTGCATCATTTACATTTCATGGAATTTCATGAACAATCAAAACTTATTTAAGGAGAAAACTTGAACTTTAAAAAGTGAGATTTCATGGAGTTGATGATAATGGAATATCACTTTCCATCTCCATTAGAAAATGCCTCACGGGTTGTACCCATTGTCTCACGGGTTGTGCCCATTGTCCCACGGGTTGTTGCCATTGTCCCACAGGTTGCAGTCAATATCGCATGCGTCGTCGTTGTCTTGCCTTTGGGAGTCCCTGATTGGCAGTGAAACATTTACATCACATGCATTTCAACCAATCACGGACACCAGTGGCACAACAAGGCCTTAACATTGTGTCATTGTCCCTTTATTCCCATGGGATTCACCTCGTGGCATTTGCTGTTTTCGACCCCGGTCACACGAGTTCCAATTCTTCCATTCCGTGGCCATTTCCGAAGCCGCTTTTCCATATTTGTGTCCTCCAAGGATACAAAACCATCTGACTGGTTCCACCTGCTCTCATGGACAGCTTTGCTCTCAGTCAACGGATGCCGACAGAAGTGACCTTGGAAGAGAATACAAGAGAAGGGAGGGTCTTGCATCACTGAGATTTTATGATATTAAGTATCGTGGAAAGAAGTGAACATTTCAACAATGATAACATCTCGTAATCCTCACATTTTGTCATCTCAACTGCATGTGGTCTGCCCACTAGCTGGACAGCCAGGTGTACACAGGTTGTTGACTGCTAAAAGCAAGTTAGACAACCTCGGAATTCCAGACACAGCCATTTAGACAGAACCTGGCAAAAAGACGTACATCCAAGTCAGAGCAAGTACGTTTCTGTTGTATCGTGGTCGGGCAGAGCCAGAGGTAACGCAGCCATTCTTCCAAGTCCCCTTCTTGTAGAGGCCCATGGAGGCAGGCAAGAGGGGTTTGAAGTTGGAGGAAAAGGAAGAGTTCGTGGAATCCAGGGAGTGTGCGAAGTAGAAGAGTGGGATTGAGACACAAGTGAAGAGGATGAGGAAAAAGGGGGCGATGAAGGTAGAGGAGAAGTGGAGCTGAGAAACTGTTAGGGGGGAGAGATTGGTCAACAGAAGATGAGTATTAATGAAGGGAAGGAGAGAAAGGTGAGTATTATTTTGGGTAAGGAGAGAAAGGTGAGTATTACTCAAAGTAAGGAGAGAAAGGTGAGGTGGACAGGAAATTGGGGGTTTCTATGTACGACATATGCACAGGATGTAAGGAGGTAAAAAGCAAAGAAAAAAGGGAGGAGGGGGTGTCGTGTGTGGATGGAAAATGTATAATGAGGGGAGGTGAGAGGAAGGGATGACATCATTTTCACCTGTATTAAACTGTACAGACATGGCATAGGTAGAATGGTGTTTCATCCTGATTACCAATAAGACCAGTCAGGTCAGGTATTGGAGCATGCACTGGAGCAGCGCGTCGCTGCTCCACTTTCCACTGGTACTCCAGGGTCCTCCAACTGGCCATCTCCCAGGCAGATGCCTGGCCCATCCCCATCTCTTTGAGATGCTGATAAATCTGCTGCAACCACGAGACACATGGTCGGTCCATTAGCCTCCTCCACTCACGAGACTCCCTCGCTGAAGGAATCTGGTGAGCAGGATCAATGTCAGGAAAACGAGCCACGTGTCCACACAGCTGCAGATGATGCTCACAGAATATGCAGGTAACAAATGTCATTTGAGTCTCTCTTAGCAACCGCTCATTGGACACAAAGTCCGACCAGCGATAGCAAAGGATTCTTCGAAGAGACCTGGTACCAAATTACCTGGTCAGGTCAGGTTCGATCTGTGACCTGCTACAGGTACCATGTAAACCTGTACTAACCTGTTCCATGGTCGGTTTGGCGGCGACTAAACCGTCTCCCCCACCAGGTTTTCTGGTGAGGGGGGTGTTTGGATATGGACACCCAGCAGGATTAAAAACAAAACCTGTCAAAGGGCGGAGGAGATCCTTGTGAGCCAACGGCCATCCATATCTTGTGCCCAACTGTGTCTGCAGACATCCTCCTGCAGTTGGGTTACTTCTTATTAGGAGGTTGGTGGCAGGATTTGCACTCCGGCCACCGTAAAACCCTTCATTCCACAAAACGCAAAAACGCAAAAAAATCTGAAAACCCACTCCGTGGGAGTACCTCCTGTGCAGCTTCCCTTCGCAGGGCAGCTCACCGGATGACGGGATTGGGGCAAAGCCTTCGGGACCCCCAATCTTTGATAGGAGGGAAACCACGGGGTAACATCCCTGGGTCAGATTGCGGGAGAGTGTGTCGGAGTGGTGCTGAGGTGTCGTCCACCAGACGGCGGTCTCCTTGGGTTAACCTGAGGCGGTCCCTTCAGGTGGGTGCCTGGAATGTCCTATCCCTAAGAGAGGATGATCACCTGTCTCTGTTATCATCTGAGCTCAAGCGTTTGGACATCGGGATTGCAGCTCTCTGAGGTTCGGAGACCGGATTGCGGCGAGATAATGGTGGGTGGTTACACCTACTATTGGTCTGGTCGCTCTGATGGTTACCATACCCAAGGAGTTGCTGTAGCTGTGTCCAATAAGCTGACCCCAATGATAATTGAGGTAACACCGGTCAACGAGCGTATTATGAGATTAAGGATTCGTCACTCCTTAGGTGTCATTTCCCTGGTCTCTGTTTATGCTCCGACTGAGGCGAGTGATCTCACCGTGAAGGATGCATTCTACGCCACGCTCGAGTCTGTGGTTGATCAGTGCCCCAGACGAGATACACTTCTAGTCTTGGGGGATTTCAATGCATCGACTGGAAATGATAGGGATGATTATGAGGTGTGTGTTGGTCCCCATGGGTCAGGAACTATGAACCAGAATGGCACTAAGTTCCTTGACTTTGCAAGAAGTCATGGACTTAGGGTGGCTGGTTCATGGTTTCAGCGCCCACAAGCTCATCGCTGGACTTGGTATTCCAACGCTGGCGGTGTGGCAAAGGAGATTGACCATGTCCTCATTGACGGTCGTTGGAGGATGATCCAGAACTGGAGGGTCTACCGGAGTGCTCAGTTCCTCAATACTGACCACAGGCTTGTTGTAGCAACTCTAAAGCTGCACCTTAAATCCTGGAGAATGGTACCATCCCAGCCTAGGCTGGATGTTGCGAAGCTCAAGGATGAGAGAGTAGCTTAGGAGTTTGCGAACAGGCTGAGTGGACATTTGGGGGGTATGGGTGCTTTGGGGTGTCCTGAAGAGTTGTGGAGCGCCTTCAAGACCACCGTCCTTGATGTTGCCGGTGGATGTCTTGGAACTCACCGCAGGGCAAAGAAGAATTTTGTCTCTCAAGGGACACTGGATACCATTGACCAGAGTCGCAGGGCCAGGCTGAATGGCAGAGCTGAGCTGTTCAGGGAGCTGAGGCGTAAAACTGTACGTGCACTGAGGGTGGACAAGGAGGCCTATGTGCGAGGAATCTGTGGGGGGTAGAGCATCACCTGTGGTCGAATGATTATCATCCTGCTTATGGAGGAATTTGTGAGTTGCGTTCTTCCAAGGCTGGCCCTCGGTGTACTGTATTTATAGCGGAGCGTGGGGTGTGGGTGGGGTGCCACCAAAATGGATAAATCTGATGTCTGAACTCTACTCTGGTACTGAGAGTGCTGTGAGATGTGGTGGTACCATCTTCGACTTATTTCCAGTTGTTACTGGAGTTCGTCAGGGATGTGTACTTGCCCCCACACTTTTCAGCACTTGTATGGACTGGATTTTAGGGAGGATGTCGGAGAGATCAAGTTGCGGTGCATCGTTTGGGAATGTCAAGATCTCGGACCTTGATTTTGCAGACGATGCAGTCATCTTTGCGGAGACTTTAGACATCCTTTTAGGGGCCCTGGAGGTGCTGAATGAGGAGTCGGAGCCGCTGGGATTACGGGTTTCTTCGGTCAAAACTAAGATCCAGGCTGTTGGTGACATCTTGGATGCTGCTGTCCTGTCTGTGTCTGTTTGTGGTGAGGATGTTGAGGTCGTGGAGAGATTCACTTACCTTGGCAGTGATATTCATGTCTCTGCTGGCTGCGAGTCAGAGGTCAATAGACGTCTGGGTCGGGCCTGGGGAGTCATGGATTCACTGGATCATGGGGTGTGGCGCTGCCGGTACCTGTGCGGGAGGACGAAAGTCCGAGTCTTCAAGTCCTTGGTACTTCCAGTCTTGCTCTATGGGTGCGAGACTTGGACTCTGACCAAGGATCTGAGACGGAGACTTAATTCCTTTGGTCCCAGGTGTCTTCGGAGAATCCTTGGCTATCGCTGGTCGGATTTTGTGTCCAACGAGCGGTTGCTGAGAGAGAATCGGATGAGATTTGTTACCTGCATAGTCCGTGAGCGTCAGTTGCGGCTGTATGGACATGTGGCTCGTTTTCCTGATGCTGATCCTGCTCACCAGATTCTCTCAGCGAGGGAGTCTCATGAGTGGAGGAGGCCAGTGGGCCGACCACGTGCCTCATGGTTGCAGCACGTTGACCATCATCTCAAGGAGATGGGGATGGGCCTGGCATCTGCCTGGGGGATGGCCAGACGGAGGCCCCTGGAGTACCGGCGGAAAGTGGACGCAGCGACGCGCTGTTCTGGCACATGCTCCCATACCTGACCTGACCTGGTACCAAAGGAATTCAGTCTGTCTCAGATCCTTGGTCAGCGTCCAAGTCTCACATCCGTAGAGCAAGAGTGGAATCACCAAGGACTTGAAAACCTGGGCTTTCATCCTCCTGCACAGGTACCGACAGTGCCACACGCCCCATGATACAGTGAATCCACGACTCCCCAGGCCTGACCCAGATGTCTTCTGACCTCTGGCTCACAGCCAGCAGAGACATGAATATCACTGCCAAGGTAAGTGAATCTCTTCATGACCTCAACAACCGCATCACAAACAGGAACAGATAAGATAGCAGCATCCAAGATGTCATTGAAAGCCTGGATCTTAGTTTTGACCCCAAAAAATCCGTAATCACAGACTCCTCATTCACCACCCCGAGGGTCCCCAAAAGGATATCTAGAGTCTCTACAAAGATGACTGCATAACCTGCGAAGTCAAGGTCAGAGATCTTGACATTCCCAAATGATGCACCGCAGCTTGATCTCTCCGAAATCCTTCCTCGAATCCAGTCCATACAAGTGCTGAAAAGTGTGGGGGCCAGTACACACCCCTGAGGAACTCCAATAACTACTGGAAATAAGTCGAAGATGGTACCACCACATCTCACAGCACTCTCAGTACCAGAGTAGAGTTCAGACATCAGATTTATCTATTTTGGTGGCACCCCACAAAGACCGAGAATCCTCCAGAGGACATCCCAATTCACTGAATCGAATGCTTTACAGAGATCAACATAGGCTGCAAGCAGCCCCTCCCAAAACTCTCGTCTGCATTTGGTGAGGACAAGAAGGGCAAGGATACGGTCAATCGTTGACCTCTTTGGTGTAAAGCCTGACTGCTCTGGACGCTGGTGCTCAAGCAGATGGTGGTGAACCCTATCAATAATTATCTGAGCAAAGACCTTGCGCGGCACTGAGAGCAGCGTCACTCCTCAGTAGTTGCTACAGTCTTGGCGATCACCCTTCCCTTTCCAGAGAGGGACAACAAGGCCCCTCTTCCAGTCAGTTGGGATGATGCCTGTGTTCCAGGCAGAGCACAGAACTCCATGCAACGACACGAGTGTAGCATATCCACCAGCCTTGAGAAGTTCAGCATGGATGCCACAGATCCCAGGATGTTTACCCCATTTCAACTGGTTCAACGCAGCCTGTGTTTCCATAAACGAAGGTAGATCACAGTTGATTGGACGTCAGCAATAGGGATAGTAACACCCTGACATCAAACTCGACAGCTGATGGATCGGTCTGGTTCAGCTGCTCCAAGTACCTGGCCAAGCGGGTCTTCACTTCAGACTCCACTGTCAAGATCCTACCACCCTCTGCTCTAACTGCAGTCCACCAAGGGATGGGCTTGAAGGAACGCAATGCGTGAATTCCCCTGTAAGCAGGACGAGAATCACTTCACCATAGGTGATGCTCTGCCCCCCTCATAGATTCCTTGCACATAGGCCTCCTTGTCTACCATCAGCGCACATAGTTTCATGTCTCAACTCCCTGAACAGCAAAGCTATGCCATCAATTCTGGCCCTGTGACTCTGTTCAATGGTATCCAGTGTTCTTTGAGAGACAAATTCTTCTTCGCCCGACAGTGAGTTCCATGACATCCACCAGCAACATCAAGGATGGTGGCCGTGAAGGCACTCCACAACTCTTCAGGATTCCCCAAAGCACCCAGACCATACAAATCGCCACTCAGCCTGTTCGCAAACTCCTCAGCTACCCTCTCATCCCTGAGCTTGTGAGCATCCAGCCTAAGCTGGGATGGTACCATTCTCCCAGATTTAAGCTGCAACTTCAAAGTTGCTGCAACAAGCCTTTGGTCGGTATTTAAGGAACTGAGCACTCTGGTATACACTGAAGTTCTGGTTCATCCTGCAGTGACCAGCAACAAGCACGTGGTCAATTTCCTTTGCCACACCACCAGCGTTGGAATACCAAGTCCAGCAATGAGCCTGTGGGCACTGAAACCATGACCCAGCCACTCTAAGTCCATGACTTCTTGCAAAGTCAGAGTCATATCCTCAGACATGTTGCGTGCTTTTGACACAGTCTGGAACCCTGACCTGCTCACCAACCTCTCTTATATGGTATCCAAGGCCACCTCCATTAATGTTTCACAGACCTCCTCTCCTGTCACAGTCAATGTGTGGCCCTTAATGGAGTTCTTTCATCCTCTCTTCCTGTCCAGGCTGGAGTTCCTCAAGGTAGCATTATGGGCCCTGTTCTTTTTCTGGGCCCTGTTTCCTGTTCTTTTTCAGACCTTATCCACCTGCTCTGGCTGAAATATACGATAAAACTGGTGGCTTCAGGTTGCGTAGAGGAAACAAGGCAGCTTTGTTGGATTTCACGAAAAAGAGGCTTCATGTAGTTGCCTAGTTTGTAGGTCTACCCAAGAAAACAATGAGCAAAACCTGAACACTGGCTACATCACTCACCTCATGGGATTCATCAGAACCCCAATGCCACAGCACGGAGAAGTGGCCAAGTCATTTGCTGATCGAGTCTTGACCAGCATCATTTGCAAAAGACCCGTTGACTGTTCTGAGATCGACATTGTAGCAGATCAGTATGATGCGATGTATAGATGTGTAGATTCGAATGGTGGTACCGCTTTCCTCGAGGATGTGAGCTGATGGCATAATAGACAAATGGCAGACAGAGCAGCACATCACCTTGAAAAACATAAGCCAATTGAAAACTCGAAAGGTATTCGAAACAACACAGCCAGTAAAGCAGCCCTGATTCAGAAAGTTTTTTTTTTCGGTTTGGGAAACATCCAGCCACTTGCTTCCGTGAGATAAGTGTACGAAGCAACGATTCAGCATCCAGAAGACAAGAAGAAGGTGACACTAGAGTGATCCTGCATTCAAAGGTCTGTGTGCTACATGGATGTAAAATGGTAATCATCCGTGCACATGACGTCGACATCATCATCCTGGCAACGTATTTCCGAAGAAGATTTTCATCTCAAGGTCTGCACGAGTTCTGGAGACAATTTCAGGATTACTCGATTCCAGTCCACAATATTGCGGCAGTGCTTGGCGAAAATGAGGTGACAATGCTGCCATGACTACATGATCTCAGTCGATGCCATACTACGAGCTACATTTATCTGAAAGGAAATAAATATTTTGTAAATACATCAAAGAAGTGCGGCAACTGATTCATGCATTTCAGCAACTTGAAAGTCTCCCGGACATTACAGCTGAAACTGTTGAAGAAGCCATCGGTGTTGCCAGGGATTTGATGACTAGTGTCTGCGGCAAGCAAATTGGTGAATATGAAGATCTGAATGAACTCCGCACAAACCCGTATGTCACCACGAAAGACCTTCGGATCCTACCAACAACTGAAAATTGCATTTGCACACCATTTAGAGCGGGCTATCTTACAGACATGTATTTGGGTCAGGGCTGATTAGTCACATCCTGTCATGCCAGACCCATTTGAGTTTGGTTGGTCATCAGATGATGGAGTCCAGACATTACTGTCCACAGTTTCACCGGTAACAGAAAGCCTCGCTACTTCTACCGACTGTAATTGCAGGCGAAGCTGTGGTCATAAATGTCCATGCCGTGAAATTGGGTCATGTGAACTCGTGTGTACAAACAGTGGTAAACCAGAGTCCTGTACAATTATGCTGCTTGCAACAGATAAAGATAATGATAATGAGTGACCGTCATTTTTCTGAATCTGGAAACCATATTTCGAAAAAAAAAATGCACTGAATAAACTTTCTCTATATGTAGGACAGGCAAATGCCAGTACAATTTGACTGCCACACAGGTTTGATTTTTCAAATGGATATTTGTTTTTTACTCAGGTAAAACACCATGCTTTTAAAAAGGTCTACAGACGTTTGCTTAATATTACAAACATTTGTTTAATGTTGAATAACGCCGTATTACATGGCAGATAATTAAATCATATTCTTTGTTTCATAAATGATATCAATTACAAGAGTGATTTTGAGTGAATAGAATGTTTGTATTGTGCCTCATGAGGTCTGCATCACGAAGTGATTTTGCTCCTCAAACTGTTAGAACAGTTAGAACAAACTCCTCAAACTGTAAGAACAGTTAGAACAAACTCCTCAAACTGTTAGAACAGTGAGAACTAACTCCTCAAACTGTTAGAACAGTTAGAACAAACTCCTCAAACTGTTAGAACAGTTAGAACAAACTCCTCAAACTGTTAGAACAGTTAGAACAAACTCCTCAAACTGTTAGAACAGTGAGAACAAACTCCTCAAACTGTTAGAACAGTTAGAACAAACTCCTCAAACAGTTAGAACAAACTCCTCCAACTGTTAGAACAGTTAGAACAAACTCCTCAAACTGTTAGAACAAACTCCTCAAACTGTTAGAACAGTTAGAACAAACTCCTCAAACTGTTAGAACAGTTAGAACAAACTCCTCAAACTGTTAGAACAGTTAGAACAAACTCCTCAAACTGTTAGAACAGTTAGAACAAACTCCTCCAACTGTTAGAACAGTTAGAACAAACTCCTCAAACTGTTACAACAAACTCCTCAAACTGTTAGAACAGTTAGAACAAACTCCTCAAACTGTTAGAACAGTTAGAACAAACTCCTCAAACTGTTAGAACAGTTAGAACAAACTCCTCCAACTGTTAGAACAGTTAGAACAAACTCCTCAAACTGTTAGAACAAACTCCTCAAACTGTTAGAACAGTTAGAACAAACTCCTCAAACAGTTAGAACAAACTCCTCCAACTGTTAGAACAGTTAGAACAAACTCCTCAAACTGTTAGAACAAACTCCTGAAACTGTTAGAACAGTTAGAACAAACTCCTCAAACTGTTAGAACAGTTAGAACAAACTCCTCAAACTGTTAGAACAAACTCCTCAAACTGTTAGAACAGTTAGAACAAACTCCTCAAACTGTTAGAACAGTTAGAACAAACTGTTAGAACAGTTAGAACAGTTAGAACAAACTCCTCAAACTGTTAGAACAGTTAGAACAAACTCCTCAAACTGTTAGAACACCTTGGTCTGCTGTCCATGGTGCTGAACGCCATCGTCCGCTGTCCATGGTACTGACGCAAAATTTGCGCCATTTCAAGGGTTAAACATACAAAACTATGTTTTTCAAACTTCAGTGATGAAAGTAGAGAGTGATAGTAGAAAGTTTGTTTTTTTTTCAAAAAAAACTAAAAACTTCAGAGAAAAATAAATTTCGACAGTTTTATTCCAGGTAGTCATACGAACGAGGAAAAGTTTAAAGTTAAGATCATTTGAGGAGTCAGTAAAAACTTGAGCTGAAATACTGAAAAAATGGGTGAAAAACGTCTTTTTGTAATTTAAAATATTAACATATTTTAGTCTTCCATTGGTCAAAATGTTGCACCCCTACCTTAAATTGTCTTTACATATAATCTATGGAAAAAACAAACAAACTTTGAAACCTTAAATAGCTTACTGTGTCAGGTACCACTCCAAAAATATTTTGGAACATAGCCTATTGGATCCATTCATTGTTCCCTCTTTCCTTACAAGTCTCTCAGTCCCTGCTGCTGAAAAACATCCCCATAGCATCGTGCTGCCATCACCATGCTTTATGGTAGGGATAATGTTGGATGGGTGGGTGATGAGCTATGCTCGGTTTCCGCCAGACGTAGCACTTTGAATTCAGTCCAAAGAGTTCACTTTCCTTCTCATCAGACCACAGAATCTTTTTCCTCATGCTTTCAGTCTTTCACGTGCCCTTTTGTAAACTCCAGGTGTGATGTCAGGTGCCTTCTCCTCAGGAGTGGCTTCCATCTGGCCACTCTCCCATGAAGCTTCAATTTGTGAAGTGCCGCAGAGATTGTTCTCCTTCCGGCAGGTTCTCCCATCTCAGCCAAGGAACACTGTCGTTCTGTCAGAGTGGTCATTGGGTTCTTGGTCACCTCCATAACCAAGGTCCTTCATGCCCAGTTGCTCAGTTTGGTTGGATGGCCAGCTCTAAGAACAGTTTGGGTAATTCCATATTCTTTCTATTCCCTAATGATGGAGCTCACTGCACTCTTGGGAACTTCAACACTCAAAAATTATTTTTTACCCTTTTCCAGTTCTATGCCTCCTCACAATTCTATCTCGGAGTTCTACGGACAGTTCCTTCTACTTCATGGTCGAGTTTCTGCTCTAACATGCAGTCAACTGTGGGACATTATATAGAAAGGTGGGTTTCTTTCTAGATCATGTGAATTGTGATCATGTGATCATGTGAACCAAGTGAATTGGCCACGGGTGGACTCCAATCAAGTTTCAGAGACATCTCAAGGATGATCAAAGGAAATTGGATGCACCTGAGCTCAATTTGGAGTGTCATAGCAAAGGGGTTGAATACTTATTGATGCAAGACATTTCAGATTTTCATTTTTAATTATTTTGTAAAACTTTCTAAAAATATGTTTTCACTTTGTCACTATGGAGTATTTTGTGTAGAACATGACAAAAAATTATAATTTAATCAATTTTAAATTCAGGCTGTAACAATAAAATGTGATAAAATAAATAGAGGTGTGTGAATCTTTTGTGAAAGCACTGTAAACGTCCAGAGTTTTATTTTATGGGGATGGAGGGGGAGGGGGTTTGGGAGAAGATGGGAAGGGGTTTGGGAGGAGGTAAGCATGAGATGAGGTGAGAGGATGGGAGACGTGTGGTGAAGCGTTAATTACGATTCATACTTTTTCATCAAAACGATTCTGCATATAATAACAGTGAAGATGGAAACAAAATAATGTCTGAAATACATTTTCTACTGTTCATACTATAAACACCTTCCAGAGCCAAACATCTTTCAGAGACAAACACCACCCACAGATAAACAACACCCAGACACGTCTGGAGAGAAAAACTGTCTGGACACATCTGGAGACAAACACTGTCCGGACACAAATACAGTCTGGACACGTCCAGAGACAAACACTGTTCAGACATGTCCGGAGACAACCACTGTCCAAACAGGTACGGAGACCACCATGATATGGACAGGTCCAGAGACAACCACCATCTGCATAAGTCCGGAGACAACCACTACCCAGACACGTCTGGAGCCAAACAGACACAGCCGGAAAAAGTCTGGAGACAAACACTGTCTGAAGATTTTTTTTTTAAACGCCCGGATACAACCACCATCTGGAGATGTCCGATGGACAAACACAGTCCTGACATAATCACCACCAGACATGTCCTACATTGTATTAGGAGGGGTGGTCAAGGAAGAGAGAGAGAGAGAGAGAGAGAGAGAGAGAGAGAGAGAGAGAGAGAGAGAGAGAGAGAGAGAGAGAGAGAGAGAGAGAGAGAGAGAGAGAGAGAGAGAGAGAGAGAGAGAGAGAGAGAGAGAGAGAGAGAGAGAGAGAGAGAGAGAGAGAGAGAGAGAGAGAGAGAGAGAGAGAGAGAGAGAGAGAGAGAGATATATATATATATATATATATATATATATATATATATATATATATATATATATATATATATATATATATATATATATATCAGAGAGAAAATGTTATGCTTTATGAACAACACACAAACACACACACACATATATATTAGTGCACACACACATATCTGTGCTTGAATGATATCGGCAATTTGTCAGGAATCGGCAGATCGGAGTTAGTGTGATTATCGACTGTAGTACGTACTGTATACAACCCAAAAACCTTGAGTAGATTTCATCCTTGTTTGGGGGAAATTTCAATAAACAAATTATTAAAACAACTTTGCATTAGAGATGTTTCAGGGAGATGTGTATTAACATTAATCTTTTTGAACAGCTGTGTGAGACAGGTGGAAAAAAAATTGGCTCTGTAATTTACAAATCACGTTTATATGGCAAATGGCTTGGAAATCGGGATTATTTTGCTTTGAAACTCACAAAGAGAAATCGTATAACCTTTATAAAGCACACCTGATAACCAATTGCTTTAGAAACAGTCACGCGGACAAAGGATAAGCCTGATAAAACCTTCATAAGATACGGGATGAAACTGCCATCACAGCACCCATAACTGGCATGGCATGTCCACACACCCACAGAGAGTCCCTACAGATGCAAATCTACCCATATGCACCATGTCCGTGTGTGCTGTTTTAGTACCTCTACCTTGACTGTACATCCCGATCAGGACACGAACTGTACCACTATTGACTGGAGGGCGCTCGGCAAGTGGGTTAAGCACTCAAGCAAGCACTCCAACGGAACACCTGGCTTGGCAAGCGTTTATCAATTACCGTCGATAAATCCATGCACTCGGAAACGCCCAAGCAATGCCCGAATTGGACACATGAACACCTTTTTAGTGTTGGAGCTGCTGCTAAGTTCAAGCCAAGAGATTAAATTTTGTAATTCGGCTTAGTTTCAGAGATTCTCGAGGTTATGGCATGTTCAGAAATGAAACAAGCCGGTTGGCGACATGGGTGGTCGCTATATAATTGCATACTAGTCACACAGTTTTTGACGGATCGGGCTGAAAATTTTTGACAAAGAGGTTGATTATAGTGCGCATAAAAGCGCGGAAGCCAATTTTTGATTTTCGAAAAAAAAAAAAATTCCAATATATACATACACACAGAGACATGACGGAAGTAAAGAGACAACATGATTATTAAAGAATTTATTTATTTAACATTTGAAGTACATTTGATCCATTTTAATACATTCATGAGTATTTGGTAGACAACTTGCCATTAGCAGATTTCAACGCTTTTACTCTTTTAGGCAGAGAAATAACGAGTTCTGCAATTTTCTCTTGTGGGATTTCTACCCAGGCTTAACGCAAAACGTTTTGCAATTCTACCCATGATGTTGGTTTTCTGGACTTTTTCTGCACAACTCGATCCAATATGGCCCAGAGGTGTTCAATTGGATTCATATCAGGAGAATGACTTGGCCATGGAAGTGGCTTGGTCTCATTTCTGTCCTGCCATTCTTTGGTCTTTTTTGCAGTGTGGCATGGAGCTACGTCTTCCATGAACAGAGTGTTGTTTTTGACCATCTGACCATTGGAGAAGACAGGGAGACATCCATCCTCAAGGATAGAAATGTGTGTCATAGAGTTGATGTTGCCAATGCACTCCACAAGCTCTGACCGACCAGTGCTCCAGATTGCTCCCTACACCATCATTGAAAAAACACCGTGTTTGACAGTTTGGCTGCAATCGGTTCAAAAAAAACTCGACTGGGAATTCTCCAGACTCATATGCTACCACTGTCAGATAATTGAGCAAATTGGGACTCATCTGAAAAAATTACAGTTTGCCAAAACTCCAAGGGTCTGTTGGCCATTTCATCAGCCCACTTATTTCTCCTCTGAATGCTGGCTGGTCAACCAAGAGATTTTCTCCGAGCTGCTCTCCCATAGTAGCCCAGTTGATGAAGGTACCGCACGGCAGTTCTTGAGCTAACTTGGACTTCCTTTGCAACATCTGCCTTATAACGGGGAGTTTTCTCAATGGACCGCTTTCCAGCTCGAAGACACCTTTCTGATGGCCCAGATTGACCAAAATGGGAAGCTGTGGATTCCTTGCCTTCGCTGGTGAATTGCACAATCACCTGATTGACCGTAGAAAGTGGAATGCCAAGGTTCTTCAGGAGCTATCTGATGCTGGCTGGCTCTACCTCCCAAATGGCCAACAATTCGTCCTCTTTGAAAATCAGAAAGGTCGCGTGCTCCCTGGGTTGGAGGCATAGTTAATTGTCATACAAGACCCAGGAACTAGTTTCTGCAAATAAATAGTTGAATATAAGTCAAATCACTGAGTAAAACTTGCTTTCTACAGATAAAATTAATAAGGTGTCTATTTACTTCTGTCATGTCTCTGTATACACACTCGTGAGGTATCAGTGCTATGCATCGGAGGGGGCTGGACAGCCGGTGCATGAAGGACTTGGGAAAAAAACTTCCTGCAGCTGACACCAACAGAAAGAAGGTGGGTAATATTTCTATGATGTCACAATGATGAATCTACAAATTCCTAATCCATGAATGTCATGGGTGGAAACCCTCACATAATTTCCTCATTCTCCTTTCAACTCAACCTCTATATTTTCATTCCAAACAGAATCATTCTAATCACGAATTAATACTATACCATTAATGTAACAAAAATACAAACACTCATGGGGTAAACGAATATCAACGCCGTGATCACGTAATACCCAATACAAACAAATCTGCCGGTGAGAACGGGCAGATACAAAATACTTCGTACGGATCATAAATTAATATCATAATTTCATTGTGTTGAGAAATTTATGAAACCTCCCACCAATCTCAGAATGGATAAAAGTGGGGGTCGTTCAGGTGGAAACTCAAAATCATAATTGTATTGAGATATTATCAAACCAGCGAATGTTTCTGCTGAACCCGTGATTGTGTTTACTTCCGGATCGGGACCAATTTTGTACGGATCGAAAGTCAAAATCATAATTGTATTGAGGTATTTATGAAACCTTCCACCCAACTTTGGACATCCGCTGGGACCCCAAAACGTTCCACCAGAGGGTTTGACGGGGTTAGCCCCAAAACTGGGGGAGCAGTTTATGGATGGATGGACAGACAGACAGACAGACACTCCTGCTTTATGATATATATATATATATATATATATATATATATATATATATATATATATATATATATATATATATATATATATATACATATAAATAATTTTGCAGGTAATAATGCCAGATATGACAGAAGCAAAATCGATATCACCTGGACAGGGCAGTGTCGCTGACGTCACAAATGAAGGTTATTAAAGGGCCGACTGGACTGCAACCTTTCTCGTTTGGAAATATTTTATTAATGTTTTATATTTACAAACGATCAGAGAGGGCGGTCTGAAGATGTGGTGACGAGGAGGGAAGAAGAGGGCGGTCCGAGGACGTGCCCATCAGAGACGGATCGGTTTTTCCAATCAAAACCAGACTCGGTGGTGGTGGAATTGTTATGAGCGGCTGCTCTGAGTCTGGGAGGTCGGTGGTTTAAACCCCGGCCGAGTCATAACAAACAAATAAAATGGTTCGTGCTGCTTCCTTGCTTAATGCTCAGAATTTGAAAGGATAGAGCATGGACAAACAACTAAAGGTTGGTAATAATAGAGCAGGCTTTGATAGGCCAAATGGCCTTCTCCTGGATCGAAGTTCCTTATAATTATAAGAAAACTCATTTGATATTTTGAACATATTCGAATATATTTGAATTTTTTTCACATTCGAAGTTCCTTGTAAGGGAACACCTTTGAGTGCAGATGACCAATGTGGGGTCTCCACCTGAACTACCTTTCCTTTGTGTCATACTCGAAGTTAATGTGCATCTTGCACGTCCATTAAGGTGAAATACATGGGTTGTACGTTGTTTAGCATGAATAAACAGGTAATCTGTTGAAGTGCTTACCTGGTTCCTGATCGACTAATCACGGGTTTAAAACACCCGTTAACCACCAAAAACAAACAGCTGGAGGACCAAATTGATGAGCATTTATCCATCAGATTGGCAATCCGATCCTTCCACAGACAACTACCGACACAACAACCAGCACCCCGATGGACCTCACCGATCCTCCACTCGCCTGCACCCCATTTACCTCCACGCATCCCCAGCCGCCACCAGCCCACCCATTCCCACTCACACCTATCACCCCATCTCCACCACCACCCCACCCACTACCCCCACCACCACCCCACCTACCTCCACCCCACCCATAAAGACCCACACCAAAACACCCACCCCTCAGACTCCCACCCAACCTACCTCCACCTACCCCACACCCCACCACTAAACTGGACCCCATCCCCTCAAATAACCACATACACCCCCCCACCCTCTACCCCGCCACCTCGCTCTTTTCATACTCTCACCAACACAGCGCAGAAACTGGTCCTGTTCTTTGGATGAGGAAGTGAAGATCAGGTTGTTGAGGCTGCAGCCCAATAAAATGTAATCCAGTACCACCTCAAATGAATTTGATTAAATACAATTTGAAAACATTCATTTTAATGAATAAAATTTTCAATTTCTCATTTAAAAAGCAAAATTCAGGTGTTTCACTGATTGGTCATGTGATGGTAAGCAAAAATGAAAACAAAAATGGATACGATCCGGGAGGGATTCGGGGAATGTTCTCACACCAACTTACCCTCCTCCACCCCACCGAAGCTTCTCTGTTACCAGGAAGTTTCTCTCCTGCAGAAATGGGCCGTGGAATTCCAGCGTAAATCCTGCCAGGAGCTGCTGGATGAGTGACCGCAGGCCTAGTACCGGCAGGGCTGTTTGACAAAGCCGCACAGTCCTGGAGACCTGAGAGCTTTTCAATTCCTTTATCTGTCTCAGTCCCACGACTTTGAAAATGAAGAGTAGGGTGCTGACTACCAGCAACCACATACTGTGTAGTAGTGGACGGACCCTGAGTGCTGATCATTGAGTGTTGAGAGCAAGTGGCGACAGAGGCAAGTGCAGGCATTGAGGTAGAAGACGGGGTTATGTCGGGAGTTGCCTTCGATCCTAGACGAAGACTGGAGCTGGCAAGACTTGAACCAGCTGGAGAGACTCTTGTTAGAGCTGCAGGACCAAGAGTTGCAAAGTTAAGAGCTGCAAGATTAGCTGAACTAATGCCTGCTGTCGCTAATCTTGCAGAGTTGAGGCCTGCTGTGTCTAGGTTGTTTGAGGTGAGGCTAGACATTGCAAATCTAGCAGAGCAAAGATCTGATGCAGTGAGACAGGTTGTGGATGGCAATCCTGATGCATCTTTGCCAGTAGAGGCAGAGGTTGGAAAAGCGAGTCCAAAGGTGTTCAAGCCCAAATTCTCAGAGCTATGCTCTAGCGTGGTGAACACAGGATTGGCACAGCCACCCGCCCAGTTCCGGGGAGCTGACCATTGCCCCATTTCACAATGTGTCGGCTGCCCTCCACCACCACCGAGCAATCCAAATACACGACCCAGGCCAAGGTCTTTGAACAAACCAGGATCTCGTTCAAGCTTCGACTGCTGGTTGATGTCCCAATCCCAACCTAGCCCAGTCCCTCTGCCTATCCCCAATCCGTGAGCTCGCCATGGTTCTTGGCTGAGTTTAGACTCGAGGCCCGGTCCAGCTTCAGGTCTGACAGTACTATCCTGACCGTTTCCAGATTCTCGCCTTAAACCAGGAGGCTCCGGAGGACCAGGAAGTGGAGTTTGAGCTCTCCGGCGAGAGCTCGTTGATGGTGGAGGGGGTGGAAGTCCATTTCCAAGTTTTGGAAGTGAGGATAGTGAGGAAGGTCGACGAGGTGCATGAGGAATCGAGCGAATAACTGGGGGAGCTCTGGGTGGTGGGACATCCATCCTGTATATGAAAGAAAAGAAAAGGTATGATTACAGGGGTACCAGAAGCAGTATGTTATGAATATTATGTTGTGCAGACATGCTGGTGAGGATTGTAGAAAAAAGTGCAAAGTCATTGAATTGGTACTTTCTCCTTCTCTACCCTTTATAAGGGGTGAAGTTCAATGGTACCAATCTTATGCCCTGTCTTGACCACGATACTCCTCCACTTCCCTCTGTCCTCAGCCAACACTCTCCACTGTCCAACCACCAACATATTATTGATATCCCTCCTTACCCAATCCCCCCATCTCAACCGTGATGTAGCTCTTTTCCTCCTACATTGCTACGTCAACATATCCGCTCTCATTCTCTCTTCCCCCACACAATCAACCCACTTCAGCCAGCTTTTCACCAATCTCCTCGGCAAGCTCATCTGCACACCAATCTCCTCCCTCAGTTCATCCATACTTCTTCTATCCACCCTCTTCACTCCTGCAATCCTCCTGACCTGCAGCCTCTGTTGTTGTCTCTCTGTCAGTGCCACTGTCTCCAGACCGTAGAGGTAGGCTGTCATTACACAAGATACCAGAACTTTCCCTTTCAATTCCATTGATACTTTTCTTTTTGCCATCAATCCCTCCACCCTCATCCACTTGAATCCTCCTCCACATCTCTGCCTCTGATCTACCAGCAGATATCTCCGGTCACTGTCCTCTTTGCCCCCCCCTCTCTCTCCCGGATACACAGCATATTTCCATGTCTGATCTACTTCCCCTCTCAACTTCTATCTGCTGCTCGATCCAACCCACATCACCTCATTTTTATCCATACTCCTCTTCAGTTCATGCTTACAGAATGCCTCCTTCCACTCCCCCAGTACTTCCTGCATCTCCCACTTACTCTCCTCCACAAAAACCAGATCGTTCACATACAACATCCTCCCCAGAATACCTTTAATATTTTACCTTCATGCCTACCAGCTCCATCACCATGATAAACATGAGTGGGCTGAGAGAGATTTCCTGCCTTAAACTGTGGTTCACGCTGAACTCCACCAACATCCCAGGACCAACCAAAACTCTTACCTCCATTCCCTCATACATTACTTCCACCAATCTAACTTCCAATGATGTATTGTCAATCCATCAAGCGACCTCCTTTGTTAATAGTAAGACCAAGGAGTTTCAGTGACTGAACTTAATAGTCCAAGAGCATTAGGTCAAAATAGGCCCTAACCTGGACATTTTTGGTAACAAGCTGATTTTTTCAGGATAGGTCCAGGAATATGTCTAGAATAACATACTAAAAGTCCTCATAAATCCTCCTTGAGCGTTTTCCGCAATCTAAGATGGCGTCCAAAATGGCCGCCTCTTCTGTTTTTCTCATAACTTTGCAAGCAGGTTTCCCCAAAACACACTTTAAATGTCTACATATATGTTTTGAAGTATGAGGAACTCATTAGAATACATCTTAAGAGATGCTGAAGCACGCAAGTACCAATAAGACCTCTTGAGTTCTTCCAAAAGTCCAGGCAGAAGCAGACGCCGACACCCTGATTGTCTCCACAGCACCAGCACTGGCAGAGTCAGAACATGTGCCAGTTGCTGTCGTTGGTACGGACACAGACTTACTGGTAATGCTAGTTGCTCGGGCAACCTCTTCCACAGATGTGTACATGCTATGCCGCAGTAATCCTGTCACGGTCTTCAACATTCATGAGATTCAGCATGCCATAGGGGACACAAGAAATCACTTGATGTTTCTTCATGCTGTGACGGGATGTGACACGGTCTCTGCGATCTATCGTCAGGGCAAGCGTAAAGCTTTCAACATGGTGCACAAGAAGTGGGACTACGACTTGCTGGATACCTTCACAAACAGTGGAAGCACCCATGACGAGGTGGAAAAAGCTGGGGAAGGCTTCATTCTTAAGCTTTATGGAGCCAGCAGTTTTGAATCTCTTGATGACTACCGTCACATCGCATACAAACGGGCAATCGGTCGCAGTTCCCTGAGTTCATCCTTTCAGCTAGAAAGTCTACCTCCAACTAGTGCTGCAGCAAAGCAACATTCATATCGCGCCTATCTTACCGTCCAGGAATGGATGGGTAACTCCTTATCTCCAACAGAATGGGGCTGGCGATTTCAGGACGGGACTCTTACCCCGGTAGAAACAGACATTGCTGTTGCACCCGACACTTTGCTGAACATGGTGGCATGTGGGTGTAAACCAGATGGTTGCAGAAGCATGACATGTAGCTGCAAGAAACTTGGGCTCTTTTGTACCTCAATGTGCAGTAAATGCAGTGGTCTCAATTGCAACAATACAGCACCAACTCTTATAGATGCCGACGATGATATTACCCCAACTTCAGAGGACATCAACATTGAAGATACAGCATCCGACGATGAAGACAATGACTGATGCAACTCGGTGTGTGCATGCGTAAGGTAAAGATTCATCTGAAACTTTTGAGGTTTGAATCTCTAGCATGATCTTGTTTTGAATGTCTTTGCCTCTTGAAACAGGCTAAAACAGCAGTGTGTTGATAAGTGGCGGACATTTTGAGCACCATTTGAATTTCAGAAAGAACTTCAGCAGTTTTATTGTTTCCTTTGTACTTCAAAGTATCTGAATGAGTTCCTTATTTCTCAAGACATAATATATTTAGAGATTTAAAGTGCATATTGAGGTAACTTAGTCACAGGGTCATGAGAAAAACAGGAAATTGCAACCATCTTTGGCGCCATTTTGGATTTTGGGACTAGTTCAAGTAGTTTTATTGGTATAGATATGCGTGTTTCAAATCTGCGAATAAGAATTTATCTAGATTCCTTGACTCCCATAACATATATAAAGACATTTTAGTGTGCTTTATTGGGTTACTTAGTTGCAGAGTTATGAGAAAACAACAACAGGAAAAGGGGCATTTCAGGTGCCATTTTGAATTTCAGGATGAGCTCAAGTGTTTTTATTGGTAAATGCGTTTTTGAAAAATTCCCAATAAGTATATGATTCATTTCATTGAGTCGCAAAACATATATTAAGACATTTAAAGTGCGTGTTGAAGTACCTTGGTGTAAAACCAGAAACGGCAGCAATTTCAGACGCCATTTTGGATTTCTGAAAGAGCTTAAGCGGTTTTATTCGTTTTTGTGTGTTTCAAAATCTTCCGATATGTATTGTATTGAGTTCCTTATACTTCAAAACATATGTGTAGACATTTAAAATGTGTTATAGGTAAACCTACTTGCAAAGTTATGAGAAAAACAGGAAATGGTGGCCATTTTGGACGCCATCTTGGATTGCGGAAAACGCTCAAGGAGGATTCATGAGGACTTTTAGTATGTTATTTCACACACATTCCTGGACCTTTCCTGAAAAAATCAGCTTGTTACCAAAAATGTCCAGGTTAAACCCTAATGCTCTTGGACTATAAGCCTCCTCCCTCTCATCAGACCTTGACAAAAATCGCAAGCTGGTCAAACACTTGGAATATGTCGTTCTCTCCATATATATATATATATATATATATATATATATATATATATATATATATATATATATATATATATATATATATATATATATATAATCTATAGATGTTCTCTCTCTCTCTCTCTCTCTCTCTCTCTCTCTCTCTCTCTCTCTCTCTCTCTCTCTCTCTCTCTCTCTCTCTCTCTCTCTCTCTCTCTCTCTCTCTCTCTCTCTCTCTCTCTCTCTCTCTCTCTCTCTCTCTCTCTCTCTCTCTCTCTCTCTCTCTCTCTCTCTCTCTCTCTCTCTCTCTCTCTCTCTCTCTCTCTCTCTCTCTCTCTCTAGGCATCTGGCAAACCCTCAAATCTACTTTCTAAACAATCCTCTCAAGGAAGTTCAGTCACTCAAACTCCTGCGTCTCAATGTCAGCCATGATCTCTCTTGGGTAAACCACATTTCAAAATTGACCTCCAAAGTAAGTCACTGACTGGGCACCCTCCATCATACAAAGTCCTTCCTTGGCACACCTGAACTCCTATCTACCTACAGGGCCTTCATCCGAAGCTTTATGGAATACTGCTCTCCTCTCTGGGCTGCGTCCCCTGCCTCACATCTTGCTCAACTTGATGCCCTGGAAACGAAGACCTTCAAGATCATTGGAATCTCTCACGATGAAGCTGAGTTTATGGGCCTATCACTTCTCCATTGTAGACAATTTAGTGGTCTCTCCATCTTCAACGGCATCCTTTCTGGTCTTGCACCCTCTGCCCTCTCTGTGCTTTGTCCCCTCCCCCCGCCCCCCCAGGATTATTCAGGGTGCACATGGTCCACCATCAACCCAGCCTTTCTGGTAAAACTACCCAAATCCAGGATCACTGCTAACCTCCACTCATTTGTTCCTTTTATCCCCACCAGTGGAATCAACTTCCACATTCTCTTCAATCTCATTCTTCCCTCCAAGTCTTCAAGACAGCTGTTCACCGCCATCTCAGATCATCTCACTTTCAAAGCCATTATCTTTTCTACACGTGTTAAACCGCTCCCCACACCCTCCCAAAATTTTGCTCACGCATCCATCTTGATCACCCCTTCCGTTTTCCCCTTCGCCTCATCATTACCTCCATCCCTCGTTTGTCTGTCTCCACCTATACAACTCCCAATGCCACCTCCACCCTCCTCCTCCCAAACATGATCAATGGTAAATACTGCATCATCATTTTGAACTTACCCTGTACATGCACAAGCCCCAGATATGACCTTCCCATTGGTGTTAAGAAGCAACTAAATCAGATACAGGGTCTCCCTCTGGGAAGTCTGCCTGAATTTTGGTAACGACGGCATCAATTTTCCAATTGAAGACATCCATTAAATAAAATCACCAAGGCTGCCAATGTTCACATGAGGTAATCCAGCAAGGTTCAAAGTCTACTCACCGACAGGGATGATTGGGGAGGTCGGATAGAACACAGCCATTCACAGGCCTTACGGAGCCTTGCACGGGCCCAATCATCGGGAGTTTTGGCAGGACGGTCTGCAGGATATCA
Organism: Eptatretus burgeri; assembly: GCF_056783735.1. Classification (NCBI taxonomy): domain Eukaryota; kingdom Metazoa; phylum Chordata; class Myxini; order Myxiniformes; family Myxinidae; genus Eptatretus; species Eptatretus burgeri. The sequence goes on along the minus strand of NC_140976.1, from coordinate 1,986,677 downwards.
ACTTTTTGGGCGAGTTGATTCGAGAGTTCTCCAAATCCTTTGTTGTGCAGCGGCACACCCCTTTCTTGCAGGTACCTTTCCAAGTATTTTTGGCTTCTTTTTGAAGCTTTGTGAGCCGTTTTATGTTACAATCCTTATCTGGCACGTATGAAATACGTTCGGCCTCCCAGATGGACCTCGTTGCTCGGGTTTTCTGCGCATGCTTGCAGAGCATTCTGGGGCGGATTACATCATTTTGAAAGTCCCTTATTAGCAAATAAAAAAAACTTCAATTCAAATCTATTTTGACTCTGGTCATCTTAATTTATGAAGTAAACTCAGATTCCTATGTCCTTCATTCATGGTGAGTCCTGCCATATGTCCTCCTGATTCTCTTATTATTCTCTCTTTCACTTTCTTTTCGTGCGATTTCTCTGCTTATTCCATATTTTTAAACTGCTAATGTTCTCATCTTCAAGCACTAGTCTATTTCACTGAAAGCGGCTTTACGACTTCACTCAATAACTGGGATCAAACTAGGTCAAAGTGCCCTTCTAACAAAGGAATTTCTGAAAAACTAGTACACAGTATTTAAATCCACCTTATGTCATTGGGCGTGTCCTCTTCTTGACTCCTCCCTTTTCTTCGCCAGCGTCTGCACAGCCAGCCAATCAAAATGACCGTGCCCAGAGCAGCGAGGGGGCACCCGATGGCAGCACTCGTAAATGCCGAGGGGGGACTCCAAGCTGCTGCAGATACCGTGGGAATAGACAGAGTCACAAACAAAATGACACAGAGCTAGCCTCCAACATGAAACCTGTGATAACTGTGTCAGATCATCTCCTCTCACAGCTGTTGTGTATGCAAATGATGTTTGACCATCCCTCCTTGATTGAACATTAAGCATCACAATTAATACAACAGATTGAAGTTTCCCGATGCTTCGTGCCCAACAATAACGTCCATCTTGCTCTTTTGGCATTCCACATTACTGTGACGTTTATGACCACCTGCTTTGTGTTGTTTATGACCATCTGCTTTGTGGAACAAATTATGAACTTTGGCAATCCCAGGACAATTTGCTGACCGGTAAAAATTTCTGTTCGTCACATCCCTTTTCACTGCCTTTCCCAAATAACCTTTAGTTTACTCTTTTCAGTGAAATCATTTGGAATTGGATACTTGAGGTGTTGCAAGGTATAACCCAGCATCACATACCATGTTAGGGGTATTACGTACCTGTATCGTATACCCTGTATTCCATAAGTGATGTAGGGGATGATATACAAAACCCTTGGTATCCATCAGGAATCACATACCACGTACCTGGTATCATGTAGCCAGTATAATGTAGCATGTACAATGTACATGGTATCGCGTACCTGGTATATTTACTAAAAGTACATGGGATTGGAATCAGTACGGTTCGAGACACATTTTCCAGCACTTGCTGCGCAGGCTAATATAATGACCCAACAGAGGCTTGAACTCAAGACCCGAGGATCTTAAGCCAAGCACCTTAATCGTTAAGCTAACACCAGGCCTTGCAATATCGGATATATATATATATATATATATATATATATATATATATATATATATATATATATATATATATATATATATATATATATATATATGAAATTTATTTGTTATATAAAAAGGTCCATGTAGTCGAAATGTCTGAAGGGTGTAATGTCTAATCTGTCTGAAGGGTGTAAGGGGTCTAAATGGTGTTAAGGTCAAAGGGATCGAAAGAGTCTTTTGGTTCCTCAGTGACTTTTGGACCTTTAGGGTCTTTTTTGTCCGAGGGGACTTTTGGGGCATCTGCTTCCTCAGGGTCTTTTGGGTCTTCAGGGTTTTTTGGGTCTTCGGGAAATTTGGGGTATTTAGGGTCTTTGGGGTATTTTAGGTCTTTTTGGTCTTCAGGGTCTTTTGGATCCTTGGGATCTTTTGGGTCTTCATGGTATTTTGGGTCATTTGGGTCTTTTTGTGTCATCAGACTTTTGGGTCATCTCAGTCTTTTGGGTTGTCAGGGTCTTTTGGGTCTTTAGGAGTCTTTGGGGTCTTAAGGGTCGGGTCATCAATGATCGAAGGGGTCTCAGCAGTCGAAAGCTCGAAAGGTACATTCCAATTGTACGTAATTGAAAGATGTATGTGTGTGACGTCAGCATGCCACTGACGTTCAACCTGTACGTAATTAAAGACATATAGTCACACGGCTTCACTGTGAAAAGAACATTCCAATAATACGTAATTTATAAACACTTGTGTAGTCTGCCACCAATGTTCAAACAGGACGTGATTAATAGGCATATAGTCACACGGCTTCATGGACTGACTGACAACCAGACGGACCGCTTCACTCACAGACGGACTGACGGACTGTGCTTTTCGTGTGTACAAACATATATACATATATACATATATATTGTTGTGGTTGACCAAATTCGCAAACCACCATTCAGGTCCCTTAGGTGAGATATCTCGGTAAGTATATGTGTAGTTAGGCCCAAACCCGTTGTCTAGAGGGAATAAATGTCATTCATGCGTGCTGCGACTCTTCAGGATAGCCGTTTTTCTTTTACTATCTTTATTTTGGACCAACCGCCATGATTACCACCGCCAACCGCGTCTCAACAGTCATCACAACATCAACCACCCACCACAACGCCGCTTCACCACAACAGCCACGACCTTTACCGTCACACCTCGCAACCGTCACATCGCCACCGTTCTTGCGCCGCTTGTGGGTACCGGTATTGGACTCGTGCAGGGCGCGCGCCGAACAGCGTGTACAAAACCACGGACTTTCCGCTCCAAAAACGGATCAAAAACGACTCACGCCCACTTTTGTTCCGTCCAATCGGTGAGCGAGGGGCGATTTGGCCCCGCCTCCAGGGCATTGGAGGGCGGTCGCTATATGCAAATTCATGGATCAAAAAGCATTCACGCCCACTTTTTCTCGGGCCAATGGGGAGCGAGGTGAAAGGTCGAAGGCAGGGGGTCAAAGGCGAAGCCACGGGGCTTATATAAGCGGCTGCGTTCGTCAAGAGGGTCGTCGTGGTGTGCGTTGGAAAGAGGAAGTTCGCAGGAGGAAGAGTTCGGAGTTGGAGTCGGAGCGAAGAGGACGGAGCTGTGGAGAGGCGGCGGCGGCGAAGGCAGACGAGGGGGTGCTCGCGTCGGTGCCGGGAGCTGCACACCAGGGAGGCCGACGGCGCGACCTGGTCGAGGTGGAGACGCTCGTCGCGGGACCCGAGACAGAGTAAAAATCCTCCTTTCCCCGAGCATCAGCAACCCCCTCCTGTTTCCCCCTGCGCTGAGATAGTGCGACCAAGGGGGCCCCCCTTCCCACCCCCTACCAGACACTGTCCGCGAGGCCCGCGGAGTTGAGGCACCACCGCCGTTCCGCGTCTCATCACCAGACGGGTAGGCCCGACACGGTCTCGGCCCCAGGCCCGCCTACCCCCTCATCCTGGAGGGTGGTTCTCTTTTCTTTTGCTTTGGGGAATGTGTGTTGTCGGCGCCGTCTGTGAAGTAAAATCATATAAGTGTTGCCGTGTGCTTGCGTCGTCGGTATTATATCTGCATTGTCGCATTTGCTTTTTGTCTTCTTTTCTATGTGCTTTTGGTGGAATTGTATATGTGTGCTTTCCGTTCATCGCGAATAAATGTGCTTTATGTTGAACTGTTTCCCGCTTCGCTTCGTCATTTCTTTCATTGAATCCTCATCTTGCTTCACGTAAAGGGTTGGTAGTGGGCTGAATACGCCCGATAATTAATCGAACCGTCGAGGCCGACGATAACACCGCTCGGTTATCCCGATAGTACGGAACGGGTCGCTTAAGTGGCCCGTGTCCGAAGTCGACCTGCGGCGAGGTGCGATCGCCCGGTCTACCCTCCGTGTGGGTACTTAGGTAGGTCGAATTTGGCGAGCAACCCTATCCCACGCGGGGGCCGATTGGCTCGATCGCGGTGAGACCGAAAGGTCCACCCGTGACTGGTTCCCGGCGTTAGTCCGAGAGGGTCACGACTGGATTGTCCGTCCGGTGGGCGACGTGCCGCGATTCGAGTTACGTGGCCGTCAGCACGCCGGCGGGCGCGAATCCGTAACAATATATACAAGCTGAAGTACCAGGTAATACCCGGGAAATTTGCCCTATTTTCCTCACGCTAGTTGGACTGAGGCATTAGTTGGATGGAGAAAATTAGGAATACTTCTTTTATTCCTCAGATTTATGTAAGGAAGGCTTTATGCTGCCGTACTCCTCAGAGAGGTCATAGTTGAAGGGGGCCTTGAGCCACTCAATGTTTCTAGTAGCAGTGGAAACTGTCGATGTCCTGCCAAAACCCGGACCTAGAAAGCTGGAACGTGAGTTGTGTGCTTCTCTCGCCCATCGGTGTGACGCTCTATTTGCAGTTTGGCGACGCTCTCTCTCTGCAGCCGACTCTGCTTGCCTGGCTCGTTCATGAGCAGATCTATCAGCAGTTAGCTGTTGCCGTGCACGTGCAGTTCAAGAATTCAAATAACAGGAGAATGTGTATGTTTCAAAAGTCAACGAATACGAACATTTTGTATTTCAAAAAAACCTTAGCCTTTTTAACCATGAAGCCTTTTGTTACGATTAATACGCTGGCGCACTATTCGAAAGCCTTTTTTTTTAATGAAAAAAAATTTTTTTTTAATATATATTTTTTCCCATTTTTATGAAAAGCCACTTAGCGCATCCTGGAGCTGAATGTGAGGTCTATATGTGTGTAAAGTTTCGTCAAGATCGGTTCACTGGTCTGGGAGCTTATTGGTTACAAACAAACAGACAGACAGACAGACAGAAAGACTGCCATTTATATAGTATATATATATATATATATATATATATATATATATATATATATATATATATATATATATATATATATATATATATATATATATATATATATATATATATATATATATATATATATATATATATATATATAGTTTTTGTGATGCTGATCATGCTCACCAGATTCTCTCAGCTTATATATAAGATTATATCACCAGATTGTGTGTATATATATATATATATATATATATATATATATATATATATATATATATATATATATATATATATATATATATATATATATATATATACATACATATAGATGTCTATTATGTATGTACTGTATGTCATAAAACAGATGACCTGAAACAGGGTGCACGGAATACGTTTGTATTTTGGGTTCTCAACATTCCCCCAAAACAAAAAAAAACGTTACGTTCAACTTCAAAACTAACATGGAGACACACTAAACAGTGCTATGAAATGATGGTGCCAGCAGAGACATGAATGTCACTGCCAAGATAAGTGAATCTCTCGGTGACCTCAACATCCTCACCACAAACAGGCACAGACAAGATAGCAGCACCCATTATGTCATTGACAGCTTGGATCTTAGTTTTGACCCAAGAAACCCGTAATCCCAGCGGCTCTGACTCCTCATTCAGCACCTTGAGGGCCCCCAAAAGGATATTCAGAGTCTCTGCAAAGATTACTGCATCATCTGCGAAATCAAGGTCAGAGATCTTGACATTCCCAAACGATGCACCGCAGCTTGATCTCTCCGACATCCTCCTTCGAATCCAGTCCAAACAAATGCAGAAAAGTGTGGGGGCCAGTACACACCCTGATGAACTCCTGTAACAATTGGAAAAATGTCAGAGAAAGAAGGTATCACATCTCACAGCACTCTCAGTTCCAGAGTATAGATCAGACATGAGATAGGTCAGTTTTGGTGTGACCCCACGAAGACCAAGAATCCTCCAGAGGGCATCCTGATTCACTGAATCAAATGCTTCACAGAGATCAACGTAGGCTGCAAGCAGTACATGCTGAAACTCTCGTCTGCGTTCGATGAGGACCCGAAGAGTAAGGATACGGTCAATCGTTGACCTCTTTGGTGTAAAACCTGACTGCTCTCAGATCTTGTCAAGAACCCTGTCAAGAATTATCCCAGCAAAGACCTTGCCCGGCACTGAGAGCAGCGTCACCCCTCGGTAGTTGTTGCAGACTTGGTGATCACCCTTCTCTTTCCAGAGTGGGACAACAAGGCCCCTCCTCCAGTCACTTGGGATGATGCCTATGTTCCAGGCACAGCACAGAACTGCATGCAACGACACGAGTGCAGCATTTCCTTCAGCCTTGAGAAGTTCAGTATGGTTGCCACAGATCCCTGGAACTTTACCCCATTTCAACAGGTTCACAGCAGCCTGTGTTTCCACAAATGAAGGTGGACCACAGTTGATTGGAGGGTTAGCAACAGGGATAGAAACACCCCTGACATCTAACTTGACAGCTGGTGGATCAGCCTGGTACAACCACTCAAAGTAATCAGCCCAGCGGGCCTTCACTTCGGACTCCTCTGTCTAGAGCCCACCACCCTCTGCTGTAACTGCAGTACACCAAGGGACGTGCTTGGATGAACGCAATGTGTGAATTCCCATGTAAGCAGGACGACAATCACTTGACCACAGGTGATGCTCTCCCCCTTCACAGATTCCTCGCAAATCGGCCTCGTTGTCCACCCTTAGTTCATGTACAGTTTTACACCTCAGCTCCCTGAAGAGCTCAGCTCTGCCATGAAGCCTGGCCCTGCGACTCCGGTCAATGGTATCCAGTGTCCCTTGAGAGGCAAAATTCTTCTTCACGCTCCGGTGAGTTCCAAGCCATCCACCGGAAACATCAAGGATGGCGGTCTTGAAGGCACTCCACAACTCTTCAGGATCTCCCAAAGCACCCAGACCCCCCAAATCTCCACTCAGCTTATTCACAAACTCCTCAGTTACCCCCTCATCCTTGAGCTTGCCAACATCCAGCCTAGGCTGGGATGGTACCATTCTCCTGGATTTAAGGTGCAGCTTTAGAGTTGCTACAACAAGTCGGTGGTCAGTATTGAGGAACTGAGCACTCGGGAGACCCTGCAGTTCTGGATCATCCTCCAGTGACCATCAACGAGCACATGGTCAATCTCCTTTGCCCCACCACCAGCGTTGGAATACCAAGTCCATCGATGAGCTTGTGGGTGCTGAAACCATGAACCAGCCACCCCAAATCCATGACTTATTGCAAAGTCAAGGAAATTAGTGCTATTCAAGTTCACACTTCCAGACCCATGGGGACCAACACACATCTCATAACCATCCCTATCAGTTCCAGTCGATGCATTGAAGTCCTCCAAGAATAGAAGTGTATCTCACCTGGGGCACTGATCAACCACAGACTCGAGTGCGGCATTGAATGCATCCTTCATTGTGAGATCACTCGCCTCAGTCGGAGCATAAACAGAAACCAGGGAAATGACACCTAAGGATTGACGAATCCTTAGTCTCATAATACGCTCGTTGACCGGTGTTACCTCAATGATCATTGGAGTCAGCTAATTGGACACAGCTACAGCAACTCCTTGGGTATGGTAACCATCAAAGCGACCAGACCAATAGTTGGTGTAACCACCCGCCATGATCTCGCCGCAATCCGGTCTCCGATCCTCAGAGAGAGCTGCAATACCGATGTCCAAACGCTTGAGCTCAGATGATAACAGAGACAGGTGATCATCTTCTATTCGGGATGGGACATTCCAGGCACCCACCCGAAGGGACCGTCAGGTTAACCCAAGGAGACCGCCGTCTGGTGGACGACACCTCAGCACCACTCCGACACACTCTCCCACAATCTGACCCGGGAATGTTACCCCGTGGTTTCCCTCCTATCATCAAAGATTGGGGGTCCCGAAGGCTTTGCCCCAATCCTGTCATCCGGTGAGCTGCCCTGTGAAGGGAAGCTGCACAGGAGGTGCTCCCACGGAGTGGGTTTTGGGTGTGAACATCATAGAACAGAACTGGAATTGGTGGTGGTATGGTGAGGTCAGTTGTGGAGGGTTAAGGAATGTAAGGCAGTGGTGGGAGAGCAAATTACCACTCAGCGCAAGTCTGTGGTGTTTGTGGTATGGATGAAGAAAAGGAGGGAGGTGAAGAGCGGGGGTCAGAAGATTATTAGGTGGGGGAAGTGTTGGGGAAACGTCGTTGTTGAGAAAAAGCAGAGGTTGAGGGCTTGGTGTAAGCAACTTAACAAAGAAACAGCACAAGCCTGTGGTTTTTGAGGTATGGATGAAGAAAAGGAGGGAGGTGAAGAGCGGGGGTCAGAAGATTATTAGATGGGGCCCATGAGGGAAGTGTAGGGGAAACGTCGTTGAGTTCAGGAGAGGTTGAGGGCTAGGTATAAGCAACTTAGCGAAGAAGCAGAAGGTTTGGAGGAATAGTGCAATAAATAAGGAGAGGCATTTTAGGGGAATTGCAGAAATTTTGCGCAGAGGACGTTAGGAAAGGGTGCATCATTGAGGGACAGAAACCAGGTATGGTGGATGGAGCAGGTAGTGAAGGCAACTGGTGAAAAGGAGGTTTGGAAGAGGATAGAGAAGATCAAGGATAGGGGGAAACAGCTGGAAAAGGGGTTGCTACACCTGTATGGGTAGAAGAAGAAAGCAGCAAGGAGAGCAGTGGATAAGGTGAGGAATAAAATGGAAGAGGAGGTGCACAACAAGTTGGAAGAGGATGGCGGGAGGAGGATGATGTATAAATTGCCTCGTGACAGGGATGAGGATGAGGACATGAATGGGGGGGGGTGGGTGATTAAGGATGGTGGTGGGAAGCTTGTGATAGAGAGGGGGCAGTTTTGAAGGTGTGGGAAAGGTATTTCAAAGAGCTGTTCTTTTTAACCAGAAAGGAATCAACGGCGAGCTTGAGCTACCATGTAATGTACAGGGGAAAGTGGAGTTGGTGGAGATCATGGAGGAGGAAGTGCATATGGCATTGAAGAAGATGAAGAGCGCCAGGCATTGATGAGGTGTCTACAAAGACGATAATCGCAGCAGAAGGAGTCAGATTCAGTTGTACGAAGAGGCTGTTGAATATATGTATGAGTGAGGGTTCAATTCTGGAAGAGTAGAGGAGAGGATTAATTGTGCTGATATGGAAGGGGAAGGGCATTGTTCAAGATCCAGGGGAGTACAAGGGCATTACACAACAAAGTCATGTAATGGAGGTGCTTGAGAGGATTCGGGATGGGAGGATAAGGAAGACAGTGGAGATGGAGGTCGGAGAAGAGCAGCAGGGGTTCAGAAAGGGTAGGGGGATGACAGATGGGATGTTCAGGTTGAGATAGCTGGTGGAGAAGATGTTGGAGGTGCAAGGTGAGATGGCATTGGTATTTGTGAACCTGGAGAAGGCCGACGACACTGTCCCAAGAGAGATGGTGATGTCGACACTGAGATGGATGTGAGTGCCAGACGCAGAAGCTAGGTTAGTGAAAGGGAGGTACAAGGAAGGAAGAGAAGAGTTTTGGTTGGTCCTGGGATGTCTATGGAGTTCAGCATGACAATCAATTTGAGGCAGGGAAGTGCTCAGCCCACTCATGTTTATCATGGTGATGGATCTGGTAAGCAGGAAGGTGAGCCTGAGGGACAGTATGGGGAGGATTCTGCATGTGGACAATCTGGCATGTGTGGTGGAGAGTAGGCAGGAGATGCAGGACGTACTGGGGGAGTTGAAGGAAGCATTTGAGAAACATAGACTGAAGATGAGTTTGGAGAAGACTGCGGTGATGTGAGTCAGGCAGCAGATAAAATAAATGAATATCCAGTTAAAGGGGAAGGAGATCAGGCAGGGATATAGGTTTGAGTATCTGGGAGGAACAGTGACTAGGGATGGTAAATCTGAGGGAGAGGTGCGGAGGAGGATTCGGGTGGGCACAAATGCATGGAGGAGGGTGGAGGGAGTAATAGCAGACAGAAAGATATCAAGAAAATTGAAAGGGAAGGATCTGATGTCATGTGTAACACCAGCCGACCTTTACAGTCTGGAAACGGTGGCACTGACAGACACACAACAACAGAGGCTGCAGGTTTGCGAGAACAACTGGGTGAGAAGGACTGCGGGAGTGAGGAGGGTGGATAAGAGGAGGATGGATGAACTGAGGAAGGAGATTGGTGTGCAGCTGAGCTTGATGGGGAGATTGGTGAAATGCCGGCTGAGATGAGATGGACACTTGGTGTGGTTGGGAGAAGAGAGAATGGCAAAGAGAGCGGATATATTGAGGGAGCAACGTAGGAGGAAGAGAGGTAGACCGTGGTTGAGATGGGAGGATTGTGTGAGGAGGGATATCCGTAAGGTAGGGGTGGTTAGAGAGTGGAGAGAGACGGCTGAGAACTCGGGGGGTGGAGGAGTATCAAGTCAGGGCAGAAGCTTGTTGCAATTGGACCTCATCTCTCATAAAAGGAAGAGGAGGAGAAGAAGAAGTCTACACCTCAACATGGGAGAATAGGATGTGGAATACCCCATGGGTTTCTTTTGAGAACCTGATTTTCATTCCACATGTAAGTTATATTTAAAAAGAATCTGATTTATTCTCTTTCATCTTGTATTCTGCTGACACTAATATATTTTTATTATAATTGCAATGTTATAAATGATTATTTGATTAAATTATGGATATGGTTTCAGGTCAATGTAGTCTGTGGGCCAAGGTGAAAATTTGTATCTTGAGGAACAAAGGGGGAACTATTTTTTTTTCTGAAATCCAATTAATTTAGTTCACAAAATGATGGGGGGGCCATCTGGGAAATCCAGCTTTATGCTATTTTGAGGTTGCTATAGCAACTAATATAGTGACAAAAAGTAAAATCGATGGAAATACAGAAAGTATCATATTTCACTGACCACATGGGCTATCAACATGATATTTTAATCGAAACCAATCATTGAGATGATGGCCGTTGTGATGGAATACTTTTCATTTTCCCATCAAAGTCAAGATCATCGGTCAAATTCAAGGTCAAGTCTAGAAATTGGCCGTTTTGGGAGATTTGCAATGTAATTATGGTTTTCAATTGATAGAACATGATGTAAAACACCCGAAAGGTGGAGAAATTTCACTCGATACACTGTACCAACAAAATGTGAGCACCGTGGACTGGTCCAACAGTTGACTATGCGAGGGATGTAAGCTTTTAGTGGACAATCGGCTGTCTTCTCGAGGCAGCTCGAGTCAGGAAAATTGATGACATTTTGAATTTAGAGTGTGGAGAGAAAGTTCCCGAGAATCAAATGTATCATTCACAATGTAGAAAGACATTTTGCCGTAAAAAGAGCTTGGAAAACGTTTTTTTTTTTTAATCCTCTGAAACAAAGGTGGAAACAGCTCTAAATGTGAGTGTAAACTTGGGAAGAAAACGGTTCTCTGGTCGGCAGTCAACGTCACATGAACCAACGATACAGCACAGAACGATGATTGTATATTCTGCAAAAATAAAGTCAAATATCAGAAAGATAAATTGATCAAATCATGTGATTTACGTGCTAATGCAACTCTGCGTGAAATTTGCACTTCTCGATGTGACTCAAAATTACTTCAATTCACTGATAATGATGTCATTGTTAAAGAAGCCCATTATCACAGGTCTTGCGATGAGAAATGCACGAAAACCACAGGATGTGATACCTATCCATCCATCCATTAGGACCATACTCTGTGCAGAGCGTTGGTGCCGCCGAAGCAGTCTCCTTGGCTATTGGGAACAATCCTGGACGGGTCGCCACTCCGACACAGTATACCAGCATGCTGGCACTCATTTTGCCGACCTCGGAAGGATGACAGGCAGAGTCAACCCCACCTGGTGTTAATTCAACAGCTGAGCGGGATTTGAACTCAGGACCCTAGGATCCCAAGCCCACTACCTTAACCATTAAGCCAACACCAGGCATGATGTGATACCTATAGTACTCGGTAAGGTGATGGTCCATCCGAGGAGGGAAACGACATTACATCAGCAAAGGCACACTCACAAGTTATTGATCGTGTTCGTCAGATGTTATTTGCAAATGACGGGGATATTGTGATCCTGGCTTTGAGTGATTTATCTCAAAGATGACATAAAAAAAAAATCATCAAATTTGGAGCTGAGGTTATACGAGACTCATTAAGGGTTAATGTTCGCCGAAGACTTGAAAACGAGTTTGGTAACTCGATTTCATTCCTAAAAACGGAAACTGAGCGAGTGTACATTATGGAGCAATATGGACAGGCTAACAGGCTTGCATTGGAACTTGTGAAGTGTCGGAGTGAACAGAGTAACCACATCAAGACTTGCCAAGTGAAAGACCGGACAAGAAGCACTGCTCTTCATCTCTACAACCTGATAAAGTCCGGAAAGCTTGACAGGCCTTGGCCCCCTTTTCCGGAGGAGTTGGATGAAAATTACATCCCAATTCCTCTTGAGCTCCTGGAATTCCTTCGAACCTTGCTTGGAGGTATTATTGGAGACGAGGTAGCAACACATACTGTAGACGTGAATTCGTTTCACTTTTCTCTTGCGCAAGACATTATCTTCAATGCCACTGATGGTAAAATACACCAGCAAAACAGATCCTGCTTGCATGGGTTGTTAAAAGGCACTCACAGGCAACATCAACCTGATCAACATTCTCAGTCGTTTCGGAGGAAGTGTATCTCTCTCCAAGTTGTTGTTGTTCATCTTTCGGCTGCTCCCGTTAGGGGTCGCCACAGCGGATCATCCGTTATGATCCGCATACTGATTTGGCACAGGTTTTACGCCGGATGCCCTTCCTGACGCAACCCTGGTCACCTCTTACGACACAGGGATCAGGATTTAGGTTTCGCCATGATTCCGGGCTGCTCTACACCCTGCCCAGTGCAGAGCTCCCGTCCTCAAGCGATCCTCCAACCCAAGCCTCCGAGTCGCCGGATTACAGGCGCACGCCACTACGCCCGGTTGTATCTCTCTCCAAGTGACAAGAGATAATCACAGCACTTGTGATCCACAAGTGTGGTGAGCATGACAATGACTCAGTGCCACTTTCACAGTTCGTTCTTCAACGTGTCATGACTTGCCTGAGGTTTGACAACATTGATAGGAATTAGGAGACTAGAGATGGCGGTCGCACGTCCCATAGAGTAAATGGCATCACTGTGCTGGGTAGTGCACTGACTGTACCCCCTAAAACCCAAATAAAAAAATATTCCAGAAAGCAAGAAACGCTCCGTTCCCATCTCAAACAATGATTTACCTCCCTAGAATTCTCCTGCCATGTCAACAACTCAGCCTGAAGCTGCTTCTCCTGCTGCAGAAAAATACCGTCTGGACCTTGGTGAGACAATCAAGTCCATAAGAACAAACAATCAGCGCCTGGACAGGCTTCAACATCAAAACACGTGATGATGACGAGGTCAGCAAAGACAACATCGGGTATCAACCTACCATCAATGCACCTGTCACAAACTCTCAACAGTTCAGGAGATACTGCAGTATTGTGGAGCAAGTTCATCTTACCAACATTGTATGCGTCTCAGATCAGGCTATCGATGCTTTGCTAGTCGAGATAGTCAGTAGCAATCTCACACTCTATCAGTCCATCATAATCTTGATGTTTCCAATGAGGATAATGATGATTCAGATGATCAGTTTCAGTTAAGTAAATGATGAAAATGCATTCTTATTATTATAACTAGCATAACACGCGCTCTGCGCGACATGTTGGGGTGGGTGTGTTTGAGAAAGGAACTGATGCAGAGTATCAGTAGTAATTTTACTTTAATGCAGTAAGTGGAATACGATTTCACTGTTTCAGAACCATTTTATTTACTTTTTTTTGTACCATACACCTCATATGGTCTTTGAGATAATGTAAGCCGAATATCACGTGACTCGAGCGCAGAATAAAGTCGAAGATAACGCGACACGAAACCACAAACTCGGAAATAATATATAAGATTGATAGGCCATCCTCAAAAATATGAGTTCACTTTCCAAAATGATGTTTCTGAGAAACACTTTATTGGCTGCGATGGTAACCTTACAATAGCACTGAGATATTCCAAAGTCATACTGGAGACTCAGTAATTATTTATATGTATGAGATGCAGTGCAGATCCCAAATTGTGTTAATTGGAAAGCACAATTACAACGAAAACCCCCCAAAATGGGCAATTTATAGACTTGACCTTCAATTTGATCTGTGACCTTGACTTCTTAGGGTAATGAAAAGTACTCCACCGTAAAGGCCATCATCACAACTTCGGGTTTCATTGAAAAATCATGTCGATTGCACATGTCGTTCATGAAATCGTTCGTTTTTGTGAACTATATAAATTGGGCTTTCAGAAAATTAGCTCCCCCTTTTGCCCCTCGAGATGATGCAAATGAGCCCAAATATGGGGTCTGGCCGACGGACGAAGAGTGAATTCCAAAAATACTCTTCAATCATGAAATCCCAAGGCTTGAAGAGGCAAATTTTATTGGGATCGACGTTGATGATAAATTGTCTTGGAAATTTCACAATTCCTGAGGAAGGAAAAAAAAGTTTTACAAACCATCGGATTCATCGATACATTGGGATGTTTACTCCGAATGAAGTAGTGTGCATTGTGTGCTCGCTTATTGTAGCTTGGTTTGGGGAAGTACCTTCCAGTGAAATGCGAGAAAACTTCGGGTTACAAAATGAAACAATTCCTTTTATATCTCAAATATCACCAAAGACCAAGTGAAGACCAATTTTATAACCATTTCAAGTTAATGAAACTTCCAAACATTACTTTATACCAACAAACGATTTTCAGGTACCAATGTGTTAACAAACATATACAAAGTGATTTTTTTTTTTACAAACTCTGATTTTCATGATGAATATGAACAGCAGTGCGAGGAGGACACCAAGAACAGGGTTGAGTGACAAAAAAAGAGGAACACTTGAACAAATAAAGGAAGTGGGGAAGAATGAGTGGAAGGGGACGATGCAGGAAGGAAAAGCTGGGAATTTGGAAGGAAGTCGCCTTGGGAGATTGGGGGGAGGCGGAATTGGGGGTTGCCGTGGGAAGAAAAGATCATGGTTTTTGGATTGGGGATGATCTGAGATGGTGGACAACAGTTGTCCTGTACACCTGGAGAGAAAAATGAGATTGAAAAGAATGTGGAAGCTGATTCCACAGGTGGGGGAAAAAAGAGGAAGGAACAAATGAGTGGAGGTGAGCAGTGATCCTGGATTTAGGTAGTTTCATCAGAAGGTGGAGTTTCATCAGATAGTGGAGCGTGTGTGCCCTGCAGAAACCTGGGAGGTACAAATCATGGAAAGAGCAGAGGGTGCAAGACTAGAAAGGAGGCGGTAGAAGACAGAGAGACCACCGACCTATCTGCGATGGGAAAATGAAAGACCCGTCGACTCAGCTTCAACATGGGAGATTCCAATGATCTTGACGGTCTTGGTTTCCATGGAGTCAAGCTGAGAAAGGTGTGAGCCAGGAGCTCCAGCCCAGAGGAGAGAGCACTATTTCATCGAGCTGTGGATGAAGGCCTTGGAGGTGTTGCTCTTACATATGACATGTTATGTTGAACGTTCATCACGTACCATGTACAAGTCTCCTGGTCTTTGCACATCGGCCATGGATGGATTGCTTTGTGTTATGTGATGTCGGTGTTGCGTGCATCTTGTGCTTATTGTTCGATTTCTATGAATATTCCTTTTGTATGTATCATGGCGTTCCCGTCACACGCTTTGTGCTTTCTGGCAAGATGCCGTCCAATCAGTACAAACAACTGGAAATTTAATTTCATATTTTGAATTGAATTGAACTGATATTGCGACCACACACCGATCCTTCCACCAACACTATCAATGTCCCTGACATGCATGGTGACACTAGGTAGAACTGAGACATCTGAAATCCCCTCCGCGATCCCTATGAAAGCCGAGTGGAAGGTATGCATGAGGGGCATTCAAAAGCAATATCGGTGTGTGCTAAAATAGAAAGAGCGCTGGTGCTGGGTTACCCGGGATAATGTCCAGGTTTACCAGGCAGGTTGTTACCCCGGCAGAGTTTCGAGCACTACACATGTACGCGCCACTCTCAGCAGACGTGACGTTGCGCAGAGCCAGAGTGCCCATCCGGGGATCTATGAGACACGAAATTGTGGATCTTTAAGCAACAGAAACCACAACATACCGAGTAAAAGTGACAATACAATCCGTGACATTGATTGTCTGTCAAAGGTAAAGGGCGATCAAAATGATCGAGAAAGAGATAATTTTGGAAATAATTGTTAGAGAATTTGAATCAGATTTCTGAATCAATCAAAGAGTTTTACATCATTCAGCTTCTCCTGGTCTCAAAAACGGGAAAACAAACAGGACACAAATCCCGTCGATGTATGACTGTATACGGCACAAAGTGAGCGATATCAGTGATGTCTGCAGCTTCAATTTGAGGAGAAACCAAAGTGCGCTACCCGGCCGTTCGGAGCTCGTGCGCGCACGCTGCCCGGCTGCTCGCTTGTAGCTGGAAGTTGGAAGCTTACTCAGAGCTGCATTGCTGGGAAGCCGAGGAGCCCCATCATGAGGAATCCAGCTGTATGATGGTGGTGGTTCACCACCTTCGGTTGAACAGGTTAAATTCACTTGCCCACCGACCTCCGCATGGCCTTGAACTCCGCATGTGGGAAGAGATGGCGGAACTAAGGAAAAAGTAGAGTCACATAAAAGATATTAGAGGAGCGAATACAAAATAGAGATTCCAAAATAGTCGGAATAACATTGTATTTGGGACCTCTGCCACTGAAGGTGGACCGAGGTTATGTTTTCACACCTGTCTGTTTGTTTATTTGTGAACAAAATGTCTCAAAAAGTTGTGGATGGATTCTGACGAAACTTGGCGGGCAGGTTGGTTATGCGACAAAGAAGAAATGATTGGATTTTGGTGAAGATCCGGATCTGGATCCGATAATTTTTTTTAAGTGATTCTTCACCTTTGAGTGATAGGGCTAAAACGATACATAGCACGATATTTCAAATAGGTGTGGACGGATTCAGATGGAACTTGGTGGATGAGTTGGCTCGGTGACAAGAATAAGCCGGTTAAATTTTAGTTCAGGTTCGAATCCAGATCCGGCCTCTCATTGGGATACAAAACGTAAACTAATCAGCCTGGTGGAGGTATGTGCTCTACCTCGTGCCCTTCTAGCTTGTCGTGTGGTCTCCTTTGCCATATTTTCACTACACCTGTTCATAGGGAACATGGCGCAACAGTCATCCCAAAGGCAATGCCACAAATCGCTACTCAAACAGTGCAGTGTATTATAGTCATGGATTTTCACAGGTTCATTTCAACACCAAGTCCCATAGTAAGGGTTATGTAGTCAAAATAATCCCTTGCTCATTGATGAAGCACACTAAAAATAGAAAACGATCGTACTGAGCACACGTAGTCCAATGGTGGTAGTTCCCCCAGTTGGGTCAGGGTAATTGTTGACGAGGCAGGTGTACGTTCCGGCATCTCGGGGCACGACCCCGACAATGTGCAACGACGCTTCATGGCCTGGCATGCTTTCCGCAAACCCCACACGGCCCCCAAAGATGGGGCTTGCACCGGTGACTTGTCCTCCCATGTAACCAATAACCTGTCTCTAGGGTTGGGATTAAGGGTAGTAAGGAGGTTGAAAATGTAGACCACATGTACATTCTACAAAAGCTAGGCTCATGGAAGAGAAAAGTTAAATTGACAGTAGAGTCGTGGGGCAAGAATTGGGCACAACCAGCAAGGAAATGAATTAATAGGAAAGGGGAAGAGATAGAGATTTCTGTTTTGCTCTCCAAACTTTCTCCCTCTATCATCCAAGATCAACTCTACACTTGGCTTTCTGATTTCTTCCACTCGTGTAGTCAATGTCTGGCTCTCAACAGAATCCTTTCAGCTCCTCTCCCTGTCAAGGCTGAAGTGTGCCAAGGCAGTGTTCTGGGCCCAGTCCCATTCCTGGTCTTCATTAATGATCTCTTGGATTCTCTGGAAAAAAAGTCCTCTTTATCTCTTTGGTGATTATTACACCCTCTGCCATGACATCCATCATCCTTCAGACAGGAAGGCAGCAGCCTCTTCTCTTCATACCTTGATGGAATCACAATCTGGTCAAACACTTGGAATATGTCTTTCAATCCTGACAAATCCCACACTCTCAGTCTCACTCTCTTATTCTCACTCTCTGAAAGAACTGTATTGCAAGCTCTCTTATCTACTTTCTTTTAAATCCTCTTGAGGAAGTTCAGTCATTCAAACTCCTGGGTCTCACTATCAGCCACGATCTTTCTTGGGAAAACCACATTTCAGAGCTGGCTTCCAAAGCCAGTCGCCCAATGGGCATCCTCCGTCATGCAAAGTCCTTATTTGGCACACCTGAACTCCTATCCTCCGTCATGCAAAGTCCTTATTTGGCACACCTGAACTCCTATCCACCGACAAGGCCTTCATCCACAGCTTGATGGAATAATGCTCTCTCCTTTGGGTTGACACCCGAGCCTCACACCTTGCTCAGCTTGACACCACGGACACCAAGGCCTTCAAGATCATTGGAATCTCCCACGATGAAGCTGAGTCTATGGGCCGATCACTTTCCAGCGCAGACAGGTTGGTGTTCTCTTTGCCTTCTTCTGACTCTTTTCTGGTCTTGCTTGCACCCTCTGCCCTTTCTGTGCTTTCCCACCCCATCCAGGTTTCTGCAGAACAAACACGGTCCACCATTATCACCCTTTTGGTGAAGCTTCAAAAATCCAGAATCTCTGCTCACCTCCACTCATTCTTTCATCTTTTTTTTCCGTTCCACATTATTTCCAATCTCATTCTTCCCTCCAGGTCTTCAAATCATCTCTTCCCCACCATCTCAGATCATCCTCCATACAAAACCATGATCTCGTTAACCCCCTTTTCCCAAATCCTCCACCTCCCAAGCCCACTTCTTTCCAAATTTTCAGTGGGAGAGAGTTTGCTTCAATATCCATCCTGTCCATTGTGTATCCATCTTGTCCCCTATCACTCATTCCTCCCCACATCCCTTATTTGTCCAAGTCCCTTGCTATTTTGTCCCCCAACCCTGCTGTCAGTGGCTCCCTCCCCCCTCCCTCTCTTTCTGCTGTACCTCTGGTTCTGTTGCGTCCTGATGTGCACTGTTCTAGCTCTTCCACGACGCTGCACTTTGTGTACAAATAAATGAATAAATAAACAAATAAAAGATGATTATTCTATAGTTGGTAGGATTTGATTTTGTACCCTTCTTGTGGACTGGGGTGATGTTTTCTGACCTCCATACAGAGGGGAGGAGGCCAAAGGAGAAGTATAGACTGAATATGGCAGATTGAGGGGAAGCAAGAACGACAGAGCAGGATTTGATAACGTGGGCACTGATGCCATCTGAGCCTGTCCCCAAAGCAAGGTCAAGGCTGGACAGAACTTTATCTACCTCCTCGGGTAAGAAAGATACAGAGTCCAGTAGACAGTGGGTATGTTGGGGTCAAATGGGATGGAAATAGATTAGTTGGGTACATGAGATAAAGAGGCAAACACAGAGTTTAGACATTCTGTCTTATCTCGGGCAGAGTCTGGAGTACAGCCATTTGAGGTGAGGGATGGAATCGATGGGGAGCATCCAGCAGAGATGGACTTAACATGGTACCACCATGAATTGGTGGAGGGAGATCGATTGGTGAGTTCATCCTTGAGATTTGTAAGATGGTGTTTCCTGGCTTGGTTCAGGATGGACCCACATGTTGTGAACCTTATGGTATTTAGTGAAGTTATCCTCAGTCGGGTTAGCCAGGACTTGTTTGGATTAAAACAACAACCTGTAATTGCAATATGCTGGTGGCCTTTACTTTATTCTGAACACCGTGGGAATCGTTGTCCTCGCGTTACATCAACGTTTACACATTTACAAATGGGAAAACAGCCACGGATTTTTCCTAATGGAGGACCACGTGAGTGAAGGTGTTTGTAGGTAACTGCACTGAAGTTGGCGATGCCGTGCGTGTGAAGTTCACAGCCCACACTCCATTGTTACTCACCAACCCCTGCCCACGTGTGGGGACGAGGGTCCACAACACGTAGAGGTTCCTGAGGGGTGAGATCGAGGAGAAGGAGCAAGGTAGAGTAACCTCAGAATCCTTCACCACCTTCAGCTCACCAGGGCCCTCACTGTCCATGATCAACCCGTAAGCATTGCCTGAAAAATGACAAAACATGCACCAGTTGTATACAACAATTAAAAACAACTGTGGGGGTGGGGGGTAGGGGATAGGGAGAGATACAGACAAAAACAACGGAAAAGAGAGAGCGAGAGAGAGAGAGGAGAGAGCGAGAGCGAGAGCGAGAGCGAGAGCGAGAGCGAGAGCGAGAGAGAGAGCGAGAGAGAGAGAGAGCGAGAGAGAGAGAGCGAGAGAGAGAGAGAGAGAGAGCGAGAGCGAGAGAGAGAGAGAGAGAGAGAAGCCGGTAGGTGACATGGGTGGTCGCTATATAATTGCATACTAGTCATACAGTTTTTGATGGATCAGGCTGAAAATTTTTGACAAAGAGGTTTATTACACTGGTCAACAATTTTTTACTTTCTGAATGTTGTCTAGATTTCTACAAGTGAATTGGGGTATTCTGGCACTGCTGAATCAGGAAATGGCATCCGTTTCTCTCCATCAGGTCAGGTTTTTGTGCTAAGTTGATTTGAAAAAATCAGATCTTGTGACAAAATCAATTACATTTTTGTGGCATTATCAGCTGATTTTTGTCAACACATATCATCCTAAACATGTTTTTAAGAAAAAAATGTTTTGCCAACAACATTTATTGATTACATGATAGAAACATCGATTACTGTCATCTGAATGGTGGGCATTGATAAAGGTAAGTACAAGTAAATTGCATGTTGCGTCACCACTGTTCAAACTTCAGGGCTTGAACTTCCGTTTCTTCGAACTCCTGGAATGTTCAGCGGCTGGGAGGTCTCTCTTCAGATTCCAACAGTAGTCAGCCATCATGACTGCGTCCCAGCGACCCTGATACCTGGTCTCCATCTCCTTCATGTCCTGATGGAATCTCTCCCCCTGCTCGTCACTCATTGAACCCAGGTTCTCAGGAAACCGGTTCATATGTGAAAATAGGTAGTGCATCTTGATGCTCATGTTGCAGCCCAGGTTTCTGAAAGCAGTCAGCATGTTGTTGACAAGTTCTGCGTAGTTTCTGGCCTTATTGTTGCCAAGAAAGTTCTTCACTACCAAAGCAAATGTCTTCCACGCTTCCAGTTCCACTTCGTTCATTGAGTTTTTGAACTCTGGATCTCTGATGAGCTGACGGATCTGAGAACCATCAAAGATGCCAGCTTTCAACTTCTCCATGGTCAATCCTGGAAAAGCCTGGCACAAGTAAGTGAAGCAGTCACCATCTTTGTCCAGAGCCTTGGTGAACTGCTTGATTAAGCCGAGCTTGATGTGCAGCGGTGGGAAGAGTATTCTGTCTCTGTCCACCAGAGGGTCGTTGATGACGTTCCTTTCTTTGCATGGCACCAATTCCTCCCGCACAGGCCAGTCCTTCTTCGTGTAATGCTGAGCACGGTCCCTACTATCCCACATGCACAGAAAACATGGGTACTTGGTGAAGCCAGACTGTTGTCCCAACAAAAAGTTCACCATCTTCAGGTCAACACAAATAAACCACTTATGCTGATCATAACCAATTTTCTCCAGCACGTACTTCACCGCTTCATACTTCTCCTTCAGTGTAGTCGAGTGAGCGATGGGTACAGAGGCAAACTGGTTGCCGTTGTGTAGCAGAACACATTTCAGTGATCGCTTGCTGCTGTCAATGAACAGTCTCCAATCTTTGGGTTCGTACTGTGGCACTCCAAGCTTGAGCAGAAGCGCATGTCATAAATTGGCGCATGTAGGTATTGTACATTCTTCAGAGTTCGTTATTTCAAGAAATACAACTTTTTTGTATCACATTATTACAAAATCTGCCCCATTAACTTTAGTTTTGATCCACGAACTTTATGCTTTGCCTCACCAATTTTTGGAAGATTTTGAGGTTTTATGACTTCAAACTGATCCCTTTTCAACATAATCACCCAGAACTATCGTACCTGAATAATTCTTGTCATTAAAATAATTATTTCCAATCAAAACAATTATTTGACATGACATTTTACCCCCACCAACTTCTTCTAAAATGCTCCACACATGCGTACATGTGAACAAAAATGTAAAAAACGACATGTGGCCATATCTCAAAAACTTGACCTGATTGAACAAAACTAATGTGAGTTTTGGATTCAGCGCATCAGGTTCGTCCTAAATCAGCTTAAAAAATGCAGACAACAAATTTGTTGTTGACCAGTGTTATAGTTCGCATAAAAGCGTGGAAGCCGATTTTTGATTTTCGGAAAAATATATATAAAAATAAATATTTTTCGGATTTTTTCAAAAAATTCAAAGTCCCGTTGCGAGGAAACGGTGGCGTCCATAGCAACGGTGCTCAAAAGCATACAACTAGATCGTGGTATGAACCCACCAGTCAAGTTTCATCAAAATTGGTTGCCTCCTCTGGCCTCCAGAGCTGTCCATTACATACATACAGACAGACGGAAAACCTGAGAATAACGGTAGTCTAGCGACGACCCAATAACGGTAGTCTTGCGACCACCCAATAACGGTAGTCTAGCGACCACCCAATAACGGTAGTCTAGCGACCACCCAATAACGGTAGTCTTGTGACCACCCAATAACGGTAGTCGCGACCACCCAATAACGGTAGTCCAGCGACCACCCAATAACAGTAGTCTCGCGACCACCCAATAACGGTAGTCCAGCGACCACCCAATAACGGTAGTCTTGCGACCACCCAATAACGGTAGTCGAGCGACCACCCAATAACGGTAGTCGAGCGACCACCCAATAACGGTAGTCTTGCGACCACCCAATAACGGTAATCTTGCGACCACCCAATAACGGTAGTCGAGCGACCACCCAATAACGGTAGTCTAGCGACCACCCAATAACGGTAGTCGAGCGACCACCCAATAACGGTAGTCTTGCGACCACCCAATAACGGTAATCTTGCGACCACCCAATAACGGTAGTCTTGCGACCATCCAATAACGGTAGTCGAGCGACCACCCAATAACGGTTGTCTCGCGACCACCCAATAACGGTAGTCTAGCGACCACCCAATAACGGTAGTCTAGCGACCACCCAATAACTGTTGTCTCGCGACCACGCAATAACGGTAGTCTGGCGACCACCCAATAACGGTAGTCTGGCGACCATCCAATAACGGTAGTCTGGTGACCACCCAATAACGGTAGTCTGGTGACCACCCAACAGAGAGAAGAGATAATGATTGTGTGTGAGTTTGTGTAATCATGAGTGTGTGTGCGTAATCATGAGAATGTGTGTGTGTGTGTGTGTGTGTGTGTGTGTGTGTGTGTGTGTGTGTGTGTGTGTGTGTGTGTGTGTGTGTATATGTATATGTGTGTGTGTATATATGTATGTGTGTGTGTGTGTGTGTGTGTGTGTGTGTGTGTGTGTGTGTGTGTGTGTGTGTATATGTATATGTGTGCATGTGTGTGTATGTGTGTGTATGTGTGTGCGTGTGTATGTGTGCGTGTGTATGTGTGCGTGTGTGTGTGTGTCTGTGTGTGTGTCTGTGTGTGTATATGTGTGTGTCTGTGTGTCTGTGTGTGTCTGTGTGAGTGTGTGTGTGTGTGTGTGTGTGCGTGTGTATGTGTGAGTGTGTGTGTGTGTGTGTGTGTCTGCGTGTGCGTGTGTATGTGTGCGTGTGTATGTGTGCGTGTGTATGTGTGCGTGTGTATGTATGTGTGTGTGTGTGTGCGTGTGTATGTGTGCGTGTGTATGTGTGCGTGTGTGTGTGTGTGCGTATGTGTGTGTGTGCGTGTGTGTGTGTGTGTGTGTGTGCGTGTGTGTGTGTGTGTGTGTAAGAGAGAGCATGTGAATGCTGTTCTTGAGTGATGGTCCATCGTCCCTTCTCCTTTGGTTGGTGATCCGTGACACCGCCCATTTTAGGTGCTTGCCCATGATAGTGCATCTTTTGGGTGGTGGTCCGTGGACCGTGGACCGTGGTCCTGCCCCCTAAAGTTCCCGAGTGTTCTCCGTGCCTCGACGTTTGTCTCACGTGGATCAGACAACGACCCACACGAGTCTCAGTAAAAGTCCCAACATGTGAACAAGATCGTTAACAGAGTTACCGCAGTGATCCAAACGTAAATGTGACGTCTCGACGCATCATTAACGTCTTTGAGACTTCCGACTGGAGATCATACCACGTGACCTCGGACAGCTGCCCGACTGCGATGCCCACGTTGTACAGTCCAGACTCTGAATACGAGACGGACACATCGACCTCCCGCGAGAGACACTTCGTTTGTTCGCAACAATAATCCTGTCAGGAATGGAACCCCATTCAGCCACAGACGCGGAGCACAGCCCGACCGACCGTGCATCTGGCGATCCGTACGACTGTACGAGGCATCAGTCTGGGTCGCCATGAAGAAGAGCGTAAAGGAATAAAAATAGCGAGTGAAAACTGAGTGTAAACGACTCACCGACGGCGAGTGAGAGGGTCAAGAAGAGTGAGATTGACCGTTTTGGACACGTTGTCATGGCGACGAAGGGACCAAGTCTCCTCCAGAACAAGCTCCACCCCTCGTCGGTCCTCGCCCCACCCCTCGTCGTTCCTCGCCCCACCCCCTCTGTCCCTTCACCCCCGCGCGAACACACCGTCAGGGTTGCAGAATCATGATGATGGAAATGGGGACGGGAGCAAGAGGGGTGTTGAGGAAAAGACCGAAGGGGTGGTGAGGGAATATCCTTAAAGGGAGGATGAAAATGTGCTGGAAAGAGGAGACGATGAAAGATCAATGATGGGGATTTGGGAGGGAATAAAGAAAGGAGGAATGAAAAGTAATGGGGTGTAATATGTGGTACTGATGGAAATGAACGGAGGGGAGTGATCGGGACAGTGCGCTGGAGGGGGACGAATGACTAATAATGGGGAAGATGAGGAGGGAAGGAATTATGACTCTGGAGGGAAGGAGGGAAAATGGGAAAGAGAAGGGAGAATGGGTGATATGGAACGAACGTTCGAGCATGCGAGAACAACGAGAGGGCGAGTCACGTGGTGCAATTTGAGGCAGAGAGGAAAGGGGGGGGAGGAGGGGTGGGGATGCAAGAGGCGAGGGAGCGGGAAGACGGGGAAGTGGAGGGGAAGGCAGAAGAGGAGGACAGGTGGAGAGGTTGAGGTGAGAGGGGAGGGGAGGTGGAGAGGTTGAGGTGAGAGGAGGGGAGGCGAGATGAGGAGGGAGTGATGCGAGAATGTGGGGAGAAGCCGGAAGGGGAGGTGAGAGGGGTAGGAGGATCAGGAAGAGGGGAATGCAGAAGAGGAGGGGAGGGGACGTGGGAGTGGGGGATCCCAAGGAAGCGCATACAAAATCTGGAGGAACAGTAGAGGGTAGGATAGCTTGTTGGGAGTAGCGTCGAGTCGAGAGGAGTAGAGTACCTTGGGTGAGCCTGAGTGGAACATGGTAGAGTATATAATTACAGAATTAGAACAGCATTTAGCGAGTGGTGGAGCTGAGTAAAGGGGAAGGGGAATGTTGGAATTCTTGGAGTAGGGTCAAGTAGCGAAGGGTAACCCCCCCCCCCCCTTTTCTTTATATTTTAGCTCACCTGGAACGTAGTTCCAGGGAGCTTGTGGAATGACCCGTCGACTGTCCGTCAGTTAGTCAGTTAATCCATCAGTCAGTCACTCTGTCAGCCTTTCAGTCACTCTGTCACTTGCTCAGTCCATCACTCAGTCAGTCAGTCAGCCCGTCAACCTGTCTGTCCACAAATATTTGCAACTTCTCTGAAACTACACATATGATTTCAATGAAACTTTCCCACAACGTTCATCACTCGTGATGTACCAAAGTTTGTTCATCGCTTATCAGCGAATCATCAGCGATAGCACAGACAGCAATTCATACCAATGAGGCTCCCAAGCATGTACCACGTACAAACGTCAGAAGCAGTCGATATATAAATAAAGAACTACCCACATCTCTCACCTGTAAATGGAGGGAATAGCCAATCAGCTCTCACCTAGTCAACTAAACCCAGGTGGCTCGGATTACATAAATAAATTGACACCTCCCATGCTCTTCTGGCCGAAAGATTCTCATGTGATTCTCATGTGATTCTCATGTGTGAATGTCGTAACAGCTGTTGAGGAACTCTTGGAAGCGTTCCAAACAGCATTGCGCTTACCTTGGGTAGGCCTTCTTGGTTGCTTTATGCAGCTACTTCGAGGGAAAAGTAGGATTGCAGAGAGTGTGGGAGCTTGGTCCAAAGGTGGGGAAAAAAGAGGAATGAAAGAATGAAGGTGAGCAGTGATTCTTGATTTTGGTAGTTTTACCAGAAGGGGGTTGCTAGTAGACCTTGATCACCCTGTGGAAATATGGTGGGACAGATCACAGACAGAGTAATGGGGGGGGGGGGTGAGGTGAGGCTGGAGAAGAGACGGTGGAAGACAGAAAGACCACCGACCTGCCTGCGGTGAAAGAGTCAGGTGAGGTCAGGTATGGGAGAATGCACCAGAGCAGCACATCACTGCGTCCACTTTCCACCGGTACTCCAGAGACCTCCGTCTGGCCATTCCCCAGGCAGAAGCCTGGTCCATCTCCATCTCCTTGAGAAGAAGCTGGGGTGGGTCACGCACAAGGCCACTGGACTGTGGGTGTCACAGCATCAGGTCAGGTGTAAGTGTGCTGATGTCTGGGGTTGCTGTGGCATGTACCATGGGGGTGTTGGCTTTAATACTCCAGTTCCCTCACTTTCCTCTTCTTTGAAATCTATGGTAACAATTCAATATTGTGTAAACCCTGCAACTTCTTGGTGCACAAGAGGTGTAGTGGCATCAGGGGTAGACTGCACGTGGTTCCTGACTTCAAGTGTGCTGTTTGCATTGGTAAACAAGAGACTCCAGTGCAAGTGGAAAGATGAGTTTATGGGATATATCCCTGGAATGTGTAATTAATTCTGTTACCTTGGTGATATGATTGGTGCAGGTGGTGGTGCAGAAGCAGCAGCAATTACAAGAATTAGAAGTTGCTGGAGGACGTTTAGGGAGTTGTTACCCCAAATGACATCAAGAGGGACTTCTCTCCGATTAAAGGGAAAACTTGATGCAGCTTGCGTTAGATGTGTGATGTTGTATGGCAATGAAACATGGATGATCAAAAAGGAGGATGAATGGAGGTGTGAACAAACGAAATGAAATGAGAATGATGAGGTGTATAGTGAAGTGCAACTGAAGGATAGGAAATCAAATGTGGAATTAAGAGATATATATATATATATATATATATATATATATATATATATATATATATATATATATATATATATATATATATATATATATATATACATATTGTTATTGTTATTGATTTCCGCCCGCCGGCGTGCGGACAGCCGCTTTTAGCCGAATCGCGGCCGTACGCCCACCGGACGAGCAATACAGTCACAGCCTTCTGGATCAAACGCTGGAATCCAGCTACGGGTGTGTTTTTAAGCACACCACAGTCTTGTCAGTCCTCCACCCGCACGCTACAGGGTCCGATCGCCGAACTGTCGGTTTACCTAATTATTTGTGCGGGAAGGCTACCGAGAGGTTGCTTGGCGACCTCAACGGGAGCTGCTTGGAAACGAGCCACGTACGCAGCTCGCTCCGCTCTGCGGATACCGAGCGGTGTATTTATCGCACAGCCCCCTTGGACCCGATCACTTTATCGGCTATTAAAAAGCCAGCTATATTCCGAACTCAATGATGGCAGTTCAATGAAGGAAAGGGACGCGACGAACGGGTTAACATTCACACAAGGACATTTATTTATAAAACGATGCAAGCAATGAAGAAACATACAAGCAGTATGCAAGGAATGAATGGGGGGATGGGACAGCACACTAGCCGAAAGACCTGCAGCCGCATCTATTTGTTATTCACATGCACTTATACGGGTTTACTTGTAGACGGCGCCACAAACACACACACAAACACCCAGAAACAAATAAAAAGGAAAAACATGACCGTGTGGTGAGCTCCCCGAGCTCGTGTCCTCCACGATCCGGCTTCGCACACCATCCAAGGTGGCTCCGTCACGACCACCGACCCAGCCAGAGCGCCTTCGGTCCACAGCGCCACCTCACTCACGATCTCTCGATCCGCCTCAGCTCAGAAAAGCCCTCTCGCGCTCTCGTTCCGCCTCAGCTCACAAAGCTACCTCTCCTCGCGATTCTCGTCAACACAAGCTCCCCCGCGCTCGCGTTCCGCCTCTTTATCCTCAAGCCCCGCCGCCTTTTCATCTCCCGCCCCTCCTTCCGGAACGCGAGGGAAACTTCTCGAAGGAAGCGTTTTCCCGCCAAATCGGGGACGCTCCCTCGCTGCTGTATTTGTCTTTTTCCACTCGCAGGGTGGAATCTCTCGTGTTGGCCGCGGAGACGTCATTTGTTCGGGGGAGGGGGGGGAGGGTTGTCTGCCTGCTTTCCCTCAACGAACCAGGCTTCTGGTAATCATTGCTGAGGTGGAAACGCGGTGGTGTGGTTGTGAAGGTTGTGGTTAACGTGGCGTGGCTTGCGCTTTGTGGTGGTAGTAATGGTGGTGTGGCTGAGGTGGCGTGGTTGTTGTGGTTGGTGGTTGAGGTGATCATGGTTGTTGTGGTTGAGGTGATCGTGGTTGTTGTGGTTGGTGATACTTTGTGGTGGTAGTAATGGTGGTTGGTCCAAAATAAAGATAGTAAAAGAAAAACGGCTAACCCAAAGATCACAGCCCGGTTACACGAATAAATCCCTGAGACATCGGTGGGGAAATCTATCTGAACACAGACTTATCGACATAACTGATCTAAGGACCTATATGGTGCTCTGTGAATTTCCACAACCGTAACAATATATTGTTGCGAAACTGGAAGCCATGAGCACACAGACATTCAGGTTCCCACAGCTTAGTTATTTTGATAAGTATGTGTTTTATAGATAGCTTCCATCCCCGAGTCTAATGGCTGAATAAATGTAAATGCGCTGTGAAGTTATTTTAATAGTCAGGTTTTCTTTTATTTAACAACACCAACGATAACAATGCCATCTTCACTTCCATCCTGACGCCATGACGCTCGCGGCATTCTTCACGTGCTCGCCAGCAGGCACGCGCGTGGGCAGAGTCTAGCGTAGGCATGGTGTCCCTCCTTAGCCAATCAGCAAGGAGCGGGCGTCTTCCCCACCCCGTCTCCGACTCAACACGATCGCCATTAGACACCCGGTCAGATTATAGGCGGTGGGCGGAACCACAAACGCCTCCGCTCGGGACTCCACCCAGGGGGGTGGGAGTTGCCCCGCCTACCGTGCGCCTGTCCAATGGGGGGCGGCCAGGGAATCACGCGATGGTTCCGACCAATGAGAAGGCGAGTGGCCATAAAAAGAGGGCCCTCCCTCGAAGGAAGGACAGAGAGAGTGTGGTCGGCATGAGCAAAAAAGAGTGTGTGGTGTCCTGGGTCTGCTGGAGTGCGCGTCTCTGCCCGGGTTCACGGCGGACTGCATCTCGCGCTTCAGAGGTGCCTCATCTGGCACGTTAGAGCGAGCGACCCTTTTCATCGAGGGAGATCACCTCGTCTCACCTCAGCTGGGTTCGGCTGCGCTGGTCCATCCTTCGGTGACCGGAGCTCCGGGAAAGAGTGGACGCCCAGCTGCGTGCTCGCGGCCAGGCAGCCAGCTACCCTGATCTTCAGCCTGACTGTCCTCCGGGCTGGAGGTCCAATTAAAGACCATTTGGTCCGATTCTTTGTGTGTGCGTGTGTGTGTGTGTCCTGTGGGCCTCGTCTTTAAGTAGTAATTGTATAAGTGCTTTGCTGTACATTATTTCCCTTTCTATTATTCGGTTTAGCTCTTGCCTGACCTGCTTCCCTCATTCCCCACCTATTGTATAAATAAACGCCCATTTGTTAAATGTTTTCAGCTCGTTCGCGTCTATTCATTAATTGACTGAGCGTGCCGCATGCCGAGAAATTAGCTGGCCATTACCGTTATAACGGGACAATCGGGACCGACGGTTCTCGGCGATGAAACCGCTCGGAATCGCACACGGAACGAGTGCGCTAAGCGGCTCGTTCCGTACGGGTGCCGTCGAGGGTGTGAAGACTCGGTAGATCGCCACGTGGTCTCTAGGTATTTTGAGATTTGGCGAATAACCCTGTACAACGTGGTGGAAATATTGACGCTTCACGGTCCAAAGCAGAGGACCCATATTCTCCGGAGTTTTCCGGATAAGTACGATCTGAATTCCGGGCAATCGGTCGAGACGACTTGTGGCTCCATCTTGCGGTCGTGCCCGCGGCCGACATCCGGCCCCGCAACAATACATCTAGGTTATGCAGAGAAAGCATTCGTGGGGTTATGCGTAGGGGAAGGTTGAGGTTGTTCGGACATATGGAAGGAAGGAGGGTGGGCAGCTGTGTGAAGAGGTGTATAACTGAATGTGAGTGGAAGGAGAGCTGGAAGCCGTCCAAGGAAAACAAGGGATCGTGCAGCCTGGAAAGCAAACATTGGATGAACCATGACTTAGACATGCAAGAAAACGACCATAAAACGATGATGATGATAATGATGATGATAATGATTGTTTTCATGTAAACAAGTTCTGATTGCATTGCATTTGATATAATAATAATCATGAATTAATTATTTTATTGAGGTAAATTCTTTAATTAAAATTACTGGTTAAACACACACATATATATATATATATATATATATATATATATATATATATATATATATATATATATATATATATATATTGTTGTGGTTACCAGATTCGCAAACCACCATTCAGGTCCCTTAGGTGAGGTATCTCGGTAAGTGCATGTGTAGTTAGGCCCAAACCCGTTGTCTAGTGGGAATACATGTCATTTATGCGAGCTGCGACTCTTCAGGATAGCCGTTTTTCTTTTACTATCTTTATTTTGGACCAATCGCCACCATCACAACCACAACATCAACCACCGACCACAACCACCGCTTCACCACAACCGCCACGACCTTTACCGTCACAACTCGCCACCATCGCATCACCGTCATCTCGCGCCACTCATGGGCACCGATGCTGGACTCGTGTAGGACGCGCGTCGAACAGCGTGTACAAAATCACGGATTTTCTGCTTCAAAAACGGATCGAAAACGACACACGCCCACTTTTTGCCGTCCAATCGGTGAGCGAGGGGCGAATTGGCCCCGCCCCCAGGGCGATCGATATATGCAAATTTGTGGATCAAAAAGCCTTCACGCCCACTTTTTCTCGGGCCAATGGGGAGCGAGTTGAAAGGTCAAAGGGAGGGGGTCAAAGGCGAAGTTACGGGGGGATAAAAGGACGGTGTTCGTCAGTCAAAGGAGTAGTAAAGGTCGGAACGAGGCGAAGGAGTCGGAACAGAGAGTCAGGACTTCGCGGGCGGTGGAGCTGCTCGTCGTGTGCGTTGAAGTCGGAACGGAGGGGACGAGCTGTGGAGAGGCGGCGACACCGGACGAGGGGGTGCTCGCGTCGTGCAAGGAGCTGCGCGCCCGAGGGAGGCCGGCAGCGCGACCTGGCCGAGGTGGAGACGCTCGTCGCACATAATAAAGATCCTCTATACCCCGAGCATCAGCAACCCCCTCCTGTTTCCCCCGCGCTGAGATAGTGCGACCAAGGGGGCCCCGTTCCCACCCCCTGCCAGGCACTGTCCACGAGGCCCGCGGGTTGCGGGGCCATCGCCGCTCCGCGTCTCATCACCAGACGGGTAGGCCCGACCAGGTCTCGGCCCCAGGCCTACCTCATTCTTGAGGGTATTTCTTTTCCTTGGTTTTGGGTATGTGTTGTCGGCGCCGTCTGTGAAGTAGAATTGTATAAGTGTTGCCGTGTGCTCGGTAGTCGGAATTAGCTCTGCACTGTGTTTTCACTTTTATGTTTGCTTTTTGTGTAAATGGAATTGTGTTTTCTTTTTGTGTGCATTTGGTGGAATTGTATTTGTGTGCTTCCCGTGTGCCGAGAATAAACGTGCTTTATTGTTGAACTGTTCTCCCGCTTCGCTTCGTCTTTTCCCCATTGAACCCCCATCTTGCTTCACGTAAAGGGTTGGTAGTGGGCTGAGTACGCCCGATAATTAATCGAACCGTCGAGGTCGACGATAACACCGCTCGGTTATTCTGATAGTACGGAACGGGTCGCTTAAGTGGCCCGTGTCCAAAGTCGACCTGCGGCGAGGTGCGATCGCCCGGTCTACCCTCCGCGTGGGTACTTAGGTAGTTCGAATTTGGCGAGCAACCCTATCCCACGCGGGGGCTGATTGGCTCGATCGCGGTGAGACCGAAAGGTCCGCCCGTGACTGGTTCCCGGCGTTAGTCCGAGAGGGTCACGACTGGATTGTCCGTCCGGTGGGCGACGTGCCGCGATTCGAGTTACGTGGCCGTCGCACGCCGGCGGGCGCGAAGACCGCAACAATATATATAAAATAAAGAAGGCATTCGATAAAAAAATAAATAATAAAATACTAATAATCTCTCTCTCTCTCTCTCTCTCTCTCTCTCTCTCTCTCTCTCTCTCTCTCTCTCTCTCTCTCTCTCTCTCTCTCTCTCTCTCTCTCTCTCTTTCTCTCTCTCTTTCTCTCTCTCTCTCTCTCTCTCTCTCTCTCTCACTTTCTCTCTCACTTTCTCTCTCTCGACGTACCCAGACAGTCGTTATGTCTGGACGGTGGTTATCTCCAGACGTGTCCAGATGGGAGTTTGTCTCCGGACATGTGTTTGTGTTGCGGGGCCGGGTATCGGCTGCGAGCACGACCGCCAGGTGGAGCAGCGGAGTCGACTCTACTGAACACCCGGACTCTAGATCATACCTTTCGGAAAACTCCAAAAGGTACGGGTCCCTTACAGGACCGTGAATCGTCAAGAAATCAACCACGTGGGACAGGGTTATTTGCCAAACCCATGTGGCGAGCTACCGAAGATTCACACCCTCGACGGCACTCGTACAGGACGAGCCGTATGCATGCTCGACCTGTGCGTAACCCGAGCGGATGGTTGCCGAAGTCCCGTCGGTCCAAACGTACATCTACAGCAGCAACGGCCGTTTTAAATCCCCAACACGCACCTTGCTCAACCAATGAAGAAAACACAGGAACGAGCTGATTCACTTAACAGGGGATTTATTTATAATGGGGGGAAGGAGGGAGCACGCAAGGAGCAGAGTTATCCGACTATAACAGATGTAAGTATGTACAGCAAAGAGCACTTAAACAATTCCTACTTACAGACAGGGCCCCAGACACACACACACACACACACACACACACACACACACACACACACACACACACACACACACACACACACACACACACACACACACAGATACCCAGGAGGACATGGACTTTCCCACCTCGTGCGGTTTGGTCGAGACGAGCGAACCAGACCGGCGTCGAGATGCGACCAGCCCAGCGCCAGCGAGATGCGATCAGCCCAGCGTTGACGAGAGGCGACCAGCGTCAACAGATTCATTCTACGCTCAGCGTTGAGAGATGCGTTCCGCGCACAGCGTTGAGAGATGCGTTCCGCACACAGCATTGAGAGATGGGTTCCGCGCTCAGCGTTGAGAGATTCGTTCCGCGCTCATCCCGACAACCACCCTCTCCTGTCCGATCGCGCCGCAAGCTTCTTCACCCTTGTCCAGGGGGGGAGATGATGCCTCCTCTCTCCCCGTTCTCCCTCACTGGATGGTTTTGGCACGCAAATGCGCTCGTCGCCTGTCATTGGCCAAAATGGGCGCCAAGTCCGTTGATTTGCCCGGGGCATGGTGACGTCACGCGGACCGCCTTTCCCACCTTGGCGGGGTCTGATTGGCTGAGCGGCGGCCACCTCACTCGTTGCACGCTGATTGGTCGAGGGTCGCCGCGAGGCTCCTCCTTGAACTCCACCCACCACGGGCGCCATGGCGTCGGCCCGAGCGAGATGAAGGTGAGGGTGATGCTGGTGTTGTTGTAGAAGATTTATGGATGTAATTCAAATCCTAACTATCAAAATAACTTCACAGCGCATGTACATTTAATTCCCATTAGACTCGGGACGAGACCCAAACAAGAAACACATACTTATCGAAATAACTAAGCTACGGGGACGGCTGTCTGTCTGTGTGCACAAGGCTTCCAGATTCGTAACATTTGTCTCTGAGTGGTATTTATAGTTCGACCAGTACAAAATTGATTTCGGACATTAATTTGTTTCCATCTCCACTGTTATTCTATGCAGAATCATTTTGATGAGACTGTATGAATCGTAATTAACACTCCACCGCACGGCTGCCTTCCTTTCCTCTCACCTCTCACTGCCTTCCTTCCCCCTCCCCTCCTCTCTCTCTCTCTCCCCCCTCCTCTTTCTTTCCCCTTCCCTCCTCTCTCTTTCCCCCTCCCTCCTCTCTTTCCCCCTCCCTCCTCTCTCTTTCCCCCTCCACCCCTCTCTCTTTCCCCCTCCCTCCTCTCTTTCCCCATTCTCCTCTCTCTTTCCCCCTCCCTCCTCTCTCTTTACCCCTCCCTCCTCTCTCTTTCCCCCTCCACCCCTCTCTCCCCCCCCCATCTCAGTGTTCCCATCAGCGAAGCGATGGGTGGTATTTGCTAGTTATAAATAAGCATTAATATAACTTATTGGTAGTTGCTGGGATATGCAGTGCAGCATGTTAAAATCGGTTATTGATGACAGTTTGAATGTTTGAATGACAGTTTGAGTCTATGGTTAGATGGAGGTTCTGTGTGATGGACATGTCTTCAAGGTAAAGTGTTTACCACTTAATATTATTATAATACCAAGTGATGTATGATTAAAGTTAGTTACATGTGGTAATCTATCTATAATTCCAGCAATGTGTGTGTGTGTGTCTGTCTGTCTGTATGCGACCGCCGTTTCTGGACGACCACCGGTCTAATCTGATTGAAACTTGCCAGGAATATTGCTGGGAACCCACGGATGTGCCTTTTCAAGGTTGGATATCAATCGGACAAGCGGTTCCCAAGTTATGGCAATTTATCTGTCAACCAATGAGAGGACACGGTGCTATGACGTCACGAATGACGTCACAATTAATGTTTATTTAATGATTATTATTTTTTTTTTTTGCATGATTGACGTCACAATTCTTCTTCTTCTTCGTTTGGTATGACGTCACAATCGACGCTGGGGACCTGAGTATGTGCCTTTTCAAGGTTTGATATCGTTTTTCATCCGTTTCAGCTGTTTCCCAAGTGTTTCCCAAGGTTTGAAAGCTGTTTTTTTCCCAAGGTTTGAATTAATTGTTCAAATTATTAATTAATCCCAAGGTTTGAATTTTCCCAAGGGAAACAGCTGTTTCCCAAGGGTTTGAAAGCTGTTTTTTCCCAAAGTTTGAATTAATTGTTGTGCTTGGTAGACATTTGTGAATACATTTCCAGAGAGAGGGGGGAGAGAGGAGGGAGAGAGGGGCGAGAGAGGGGGGAGAGAGGGGGCAAGAGAGGGGCGAAAGAGGGAGGGAGAGAGGGGTGAGAGAAAGTGGGCGTCACAATTCAAGAGAGGGGAGAGAGAAGGGGCGAGAGAGGGGTTACGGGAGAGGGTGGTGAGAGTGGGGCCGAGAGAAAGGGACGGGAGAGAGGAGGGGCGAGACTAGGGGGGAGAGAGGGGGGCAAGAGAGGGGGGCAAGAGAGGGGGGAGAGAGGGGGGCGAGAGAGGGAGGGCGAGACACGGTGCTATGACAACCAATGACAAGACACGGTGCTATGACATCACGAATGACGTCACAATTAATATTTTTTTTTGGCACGTTTGACGTCACAATTCTTATTCTTCTTCGTTTGGTATGACGTCACAATTGACGCTGGGAAAAATGTGCCTTTTCAAGGTTTGATATCATTCTTCATCTGTTTCAGCTGTTTCCCAAGGTTTGAAAGCTGTTTTTTCCCAAGGTTTGAATTAATTGTTCAAATGATTAATTAATCCCAAGGTTTGGGGGAGGGGGCGAGAGAGAAGGGACGAGAGAGAGGGGGTGTCACAATTCGAGAGAGGAGGGCGAGAGAGGGGCGGAGGGGGTGTCAGAGTGGGGGCGAGAGAGAGGAGCGAGAGAGAGGGGCGAGAGAGGAGGGAGGAGAGAGGAGGAGCGAGACGAGGGGGAGAGAGGGGGGCGTCACAATTCTTCTTCTTCTTTGTTTGATATGACGTCACAATTGACGCTGGGGACCTGAGTATGTTTCCCAGGTGTTTCCCAAGTTATGGCCATTTATGATACGGTTGGTCCGATCTTATTGAAATAATGCCCCAATACAGTCGTCGTTTACGAGAGTGAAGGAACGAAGCTGCACCTACGGGCACGCACCTATGGGCCCGCACCTACGGGCCCGCACTAGTAATTTAAATAAAATGAATAATTAAATAAGTTTGTATCAGGAAAGTGCATTTCTGTGTTGACTGACTGACTGGACACAACTTTGAGGTTGTGGGTTTATTAATGTTGAAAATCTACTGATGTGGACCTGCAACCGGGGTTGTGGATCCTCCATTTGGAGAGGTTCTGGGATGAAAGGATCGAAACCTCCATGATAAACGGTGCCAGCTGATGATCTGGGCAGTTGGGAAATCAGTAAATTGCTTACAAGTTAAGATTATAACATCAAATAAAATAACTTTTGTTAGTACTTACCAGTACATAATATATCCGTGTGTGTATGTATGTGTATGTATTGTTACGGATCTGGAAACTATATTCATTGAAACATACAGATGTCCCAAGAGTCAGTCATTCCGTTAAGTACATGTGAGACAGGTTCCTTCCTTTTGTCTCGTGGGAGAATCAAAGGGGTGCGTTGCGATGTCCTTTTAGGTAGGTTATTACATCTAACAACCATCCACCAAACCATTAAACGACCATCCAACAGACCATCCAACAAACCATCCAATGATCATCCAAGAACCAACCACGGTACCTTCCAGCGCTTGCAACCCTCGCCTCGCTGGCCACAGCATACGGGGAAAAAACGTCCAGTCCGCCGTTCCTTTGCGCTTCGACAAACGTTTCTTTTCAACGTTGGATCGTCCCCTTGATGAGTCCACACGCGTGGAGGGGGGGGTGGGCCTCCCGGTTTGGCCGAGGCCCCGCCCAGAAAGGGCAGACCCCATGAAGACCCTGTCCAATCGGAGCGGACGGTGACGTCTGTTTCGCCGAGCCCCCGCCCCATTCAGGGAGGTCCATAAAAATACGATGTGATCCTCAGAGTGAAAGTTTTTTGGAGGAATTGAGTTGGTTGGTGTGCGTCATGCGGTTTGAGCTGGAGTCTGGGGCGTTCGAGTGGAGTTCTGCATTTGGCTGACGTTCGTTGGACTTTTCCTGGGTCCCGTCCGTGACCCTGATCTCCGACCAGGGACTCCGACTGGTCCGCTCGGGTTCCTCCATGGGCACGAGCCCCACGCATGTGAGTGTGGGCCGAGCCACACGGCCATAAGCAGGAGCCGCACCACGGAGCACCCCCTCCCTTCAACGTGCAGGTACCCAAGCGAACTGCGACCCCCAGCTCGTCTCTCCCTCTCTAGCTGCGGGGGTCTTTTAATAAATCATCTGAGTGTGTGGGCCCGTCTTGGAAGTAGAAACTGTATTAGTGTTTTTGAACATTGTAAATTCTTGCTTGAATATTCGTTTCTTGCTTTCTTTCTGACATTCTACTCGTGATAAGTCTTGCTCTGTGTCTTCTTTATTGCAAATAAATCACTGTAGAAATGTTCCCAGTTCGTTTCCATCCTTTCTTTCATTGGTCCATCATGGTTTGGATCTGAGTTTTAGCCGGGTCTTTGTTCTCGTTGATCTGCTCATCCGAACCGGCACGGCTTTGGCAGCTGCGCTCGACTGCACCCGAACCGGAGTTGGTAATCGGTAGTTGGAACTCTACCGCAATCGGTAGAGTGACCCGGTTCAAGCAAGACATGCCGAGGGCGTGATTCCCCGGTAGACGACACCGCATAGTTAATTAGGTAAATTGGTTCTCGACAAAAAGACCCTATGCTACGCGATGGAGGTATTGGCGTCCACGGTCGGTTCAGCGACCCGCCGCCTAACAGAGTTATCCGTGAGCGACGGCCTACAATTCCAGGAATCTGGTGGGAGACGACGTAACTTCCCCCACCTCACGGTCGTTCTCGCCACGGGTCCCCCGGCAGTATATATTGTTGCGGTCTTCGCGCCCGCCGGCGTGCGACGGCCACGTAACTCGAATCGCGGCACGTCGCCCACCGGACGGACAATCCAGTCGTGACCCTCTCGGACTAACGCCGGGAACCAGTCACGGGTGGACCTTTCGGTCTCACCGCGATCGAGCCAATCAGCCCCCGCGTGGGATAGGGTTGCTCGCCAAATTCGAACTACCTAAGTACCCACGCGGAGGGTAGACCGGGCGATCGCACATCGCCGCAGGTCGACTTCGGACACGGGCCACTTAAGCGACCCGTTCCGTACTATCAGAATAACCGAGCGGTGTTATCGTCGACCTCGACGGTTCGATTAATTATCGGGCGTATTCAGCCCACTACTAACCCTTTACGTGAAGCAAGATGGGGATTCAATGGAGGAAAAGACGAAGCGAAGCGGGAGAACAGTTCAACAATAAAGCACATTTATTCGCGACGAACGGAAAGCACACAAATACAATTCCACCAAATGCACACAAAAAAAAGAAAACACAATTCCATTTACACAAAAAGCAAACATAAAAGTGAAAACACAGTGCAGAGCTAATACCGACTACCGAGCACACGGCAACACTTATACAATTCTACTTCACAGACGGCGCCGACAACACATACCCAAAACCAAGGAAAAGAAATCCCCCAAGAATGGGGCAGGCCTGAGGCCGAGACCGGGTCGGGCCTACCCGTCTGGTGATGAGACGCGGAGCGGCGATGGCCCCGCAACCCGCGGGCCTCGTGGACAGTGCCTGGTAGGGGGTGGGAACGGGGCCCCCTTGGTCGCACTATCTCAGCGCGGGGGGAAACAGGAGGGGGTTGCTGATGCTCGGGGTATAGAGGATCTTTATTATCCCTGGTGTGCGTCTCCACCTCGGCCAGGTCGCGCTGCCGGCCTCCCTCGGGCGTGCAGCTCCTGGCACCGACGCGAGCACCCCCTCGTCCGACTCTCTTCAGCTTCTCCAGCCACTGCAGGCTTCGGGCTCCAGTCTTCCACACTCGTCCCCTCCGTTCCGACTCCTTCTCGTTCTCGACTCCTTCTCGTTCTCGTTTGCGACTCCCTTTGCGACTCCGGTCTGACTGACGAACACCGTCCTTTTATCCCCCCGTAACTTCGCCTTTGACCCCCTCCCTTTGACCTTTCACCTCGCTCCCCATTGGCCCGAGAAAAGTGGGCGTGAAGGCTTTTTGATCCACAAATTTGCATATATCGATCGCCCTGGGGGCGGGGCCAATTCGCCCCTCGCTCACCGATTGGACGGCAAAAAGTGGGCGTGTGTCGTTTTTGATCCGTTTTTGAAGCAGAAAATCCGTGATTTTGTACACGCTGTTCGACGCGCGTTCTGCATGAGTCCAACACCGGTACCCACAGCGGGGCAAGAACGGTGGCGATGCTACGGTTGTGAGGTGTGCGTGAAGGTCGTGGCGGTTGTGGTGAAGCGGTGGTTGTGGTCGGTGGTTGATGTTGTGGTTGTGATCATGGCGGTTGGTCCAAAATAAAGATAGTAAAAGAAAAACGGCTATCCTAAAGAGTCGCAGCACGTATAAATGACATGTATTCCCACTAGACAACGGGTTTGGGCCTAACTACACATGCACTTACCGAGATACCTCACCTAAGGGACCTGAATGGTGGTTTGCGAATCTGGTAACCACAACACTACTCCCTTTTTTACAGACTCGTCCCGAGTCGTCAAATTTTCATGTGCCATCATGTGTAGTTTTCCCCTAGTACACTTTACCTACGGATCCCTGAGTGCGACATTCATGGTATTCGTGTCCCCAAAATAAATAACCTGAGGGCTGCGTAACTATCTAAACAAACTCACTCACACGGACGACTTAAATAAAATTGCCGGTGCTAAGACATACATGCCGGGGGCGCACTCATATTTACAGTACATCTTAACCTTAACTTACAAATCTTACACTAAACCATGGCCCAGGATCATTGAACTCTGCAAAAGAAAGCAGTTAGCAGGGAGCCAGGCTGCCCGCATGCAGTCTCTGGCTCAAAACAATGCAGGTGACAGGGAACGTGGCTGGCTGCTCACACGCAGTCCAAGGCCTTCCCTTTGAACTGAACTCAGTGAACCACAACGGTGCTTGGGCTGCACAACGCAGTCTCCGTGCCAGCTCAAGTGGCACACGCAATGAACACAACGAATGGATGCATGAACGGTTTGAACTGAATGCAGTGAACCACAACGGTGCATGGGCTGCACAACGCAGTCTCCGTGCCAGCTCAAGTGGCACACGCAATGAGCACAACGAATGGATGGATGAATGGATGGACCGAATGCAGTGAACCACAACGGTGCATGGGCTGCACAAACGCAGTCTCCGTGCCAGCTCAAGTGGCACACGCAATGAGCACAACGAATGAATGGATGAATGGATGGACGCAAAACACGGTGCACGGGCTGCCACTGCAGGCCCGTGTTGTAGCTGCCAACAGGGCAGTTCTCGCAGCTTGCAAACTGTTGCCTTGATCCTGGCGCACATGGAAATGAACAGGGGGAAACAAAGCAAAATTGAACGGGGCTGGTGAACATGGGCAGTGGGCATGGCATGGCAAAGGTGCAGGCAACACAGCCCGCAGAAGAAGGCCGCTGCAGGCAAACACAGCCGGCAGATGAACTGGCCGGCACAGGCCTTGAAGAAAAACAGCCAGCAGATGAACTGGCCGGCACAGGCCTTGCAGAACACAGCTGCCGATGAAGTTGGCCGGCCTCCGCCTTGAAGCAAAACACGGCCAGCCGATGAAGTTGGCCAGCCTTTGCCGTTCAATGGAGGTTGGTGGAGGGAGTGCGGTGGTGCTGGCCACTTGGAAGGCGGGCTCGGACCTACCTAAATGTCTCCCTCCCAACCTATCGCCTTTGCCTGTCACTGTACATACCCACTCCCTTAATTTGTCAAACCCCAATTTAGCCCCAACTTATTTTTTTGTTGTTTTTATTTTTACTCCCCCACTATAAATCGTCCCCTAACCCCCTTTATCGTCCTTGTTCGGCTAACCTATCCTGTCACCTAGCCTACTCCCAACCCCTACGTTCCCTTCCCGGAGGGGAACAAGGGAGAGCTAACGTCCTGTGTCGAGGCTCAACGAAGCCTCAGAATGGCCTCCCCAGAGTTCGGCGATCTTAACACCAAGTGGGTCCAGCGGCCCACAACGACAGCGAGGGGATGGATGGTGCGGAGGGGTACATCTCCTAATCTATCCTAACCATTTAACTGTTAAACTACCCCCGGGCTTTCAACAACCCCCTCTCCCTTAAACTATTGCTTCCAACCAGCCAGATTCCCCTCGCCTGTCTTGCTGTCCTCACAATTTCGGGCCTCGCCCCCCAATTTTCTCTCCGTGCCCTCACACGGTCTCCTGGCTGGGACACGTGGCTCCCTTTGGCAGGCACGACCCTCTGCCGAATCTCCCGCTATGGCACCCCCGGGCACTACGCTGCCTCCGAGCCTACCAGCTCCCTAACACCGGGGAGTGCCCCCCATGGCACCTCCCCTGAAACGCACACGTGGCAGGCCGGCCTCCCGGGCCCCTTTCCGAGGGTCACCCGTGCCCACAACACTGCCCACGCGGCCAATGGCGCTCCGGGCCCCCGCACCAAGCAGGCGCACCCGTGCCCACTACTCTATCCCCGCCCCCCATGGGCCCATGGCCTACCGCGGCCGACTAGCCTGGTGCCCGGGGTACCCACTCAGCGATACTCACCTTTCGCAGCCACGCTCCCAAGCCCGTCAACAGGGCTCCTGCACCCCTCCAAATGGGTCTCGAGCCTACTTTCCCACCAACAACAAAACGACCTCCATTTTTCAATTTGACTAACCCAACTGACTCAATCTACACTGACCCCGGGGTCCCTTGGGTGGGAGTCACTCCTCCCCCCAATCACTCATCGCACCATGCATTCCCCATTCGCTCCACTCACACAGACCCGCTGGCCTCACTCACTCAACAAGTACTCACCTCACAACTCACCAACTCTTCAACACACACACCGCTGAACTCTGCCATCCTTCTAACTACATCCCCTAACTAACTCGTGCTCCCACGTCGTCCCTTAAACTATAGCACGTTCCTTTTAACACTACGTAGCTAAACTACGTCAACTCTACACATTCACAAGTCTGTCCATGTCCCCAAATAAATCATTTTATTTCCCCACCTAAATCTGGCTACAATCCCTCAAACTAATCCATTCCACGGACTCCATGAGGACTTACCCCTGCCCCATGAAGTCGGTCTAGCTAAGCTAACCCTTCCCCCTAACTAGTTTCCATCCTGTGCCCAGGTAAGGGGGTCTTTCACCCCTTGCCCAGGAATCCTGTGCACCCGAAAGTGAGGCTTGCTTTTTTTTTTTTTTCTTTCCATGCGCAGCACCTGCGCGGCAACTCGCGCTCTTTGCACTTTGCAACTGCCCGTGACGTCATGCAGCTGCACGTGTTCCTCGTCCCTCCTTGGACGGGACCATCCGGCAGAGATACCCCTCCTGCCGGATTCCAACCCCACGTGCAGCCATGACGTCACCGTGCGCATAAAAAAAACACAAGCCACACGTCTCGAGGGGTTCCCCACGCGAACACATGTGCTTTGCCGTTGGAGCTTAACACACACGATCGCGTGGAGAACCCGTCCGGTCCAAATCCATTTACCTGCCTAACTTTGTCCGTCCGCGGGATCGGCAAATCCACCGCGTGCGTTTCCGGACCGGGACTTCACTCTCGCAAGCGAGCACGTGGTGGTCTCGTGCGTTGCACAGCACGAACCGCGTGCTCACTGCTGGGTGAACCCGGCACGGTCCTCGAAACAACTACAGCTGCTACTCGGCTTTCTCTCCTCTGTCGCCGTCGTCGTCTCCATTCCACCCACGCAAACCTGCGTGTTACGACGCACACAGTCCACACCATCACATTCACACCGGGAGATGCGGCTGCGTGCTCCCGCATGCCAACCGACATCTCCCTCACATACCGCTCTCTCACACACACGGTCTCCCTGGCACACAGCGACCTTGCACACGGCCGTTCACTCACGCGTGCCTCACTACTCACACAAACCATACTACTCACACGTGGTGCTCCATTCACTCGCGCGGGGGCACTCACCCGCGGTGCCTCACCCACACACGCGAGGGCACTCAACCGCTGTGCCTCATCCACACACCGTGCCTCATCCACACACGGTTCCTCACCCACACACGCGGGGGCACTAACCCGCGGTGCCTCATCCACACTGGCCGTTTCACTCACACACACGGCCTCTTCCACACACGGTGCCTCATCCACACACGGCGTGCTGGGAAGCACGTACTCCGGCACCATCGCCACCACACCAATCACACACGGGGTCGCTTCCACACACGGGGACGCACTCACACACACAGGGACAACCATACTGGGGATTCGTGTCCCCACAAGGGTCTCCGGGGCCTCTATACCCCCCAAGCTCTCCGTGCACCCGTCCACAGCACCCGTCCCCTCAACCTCGCAAAACACGACCGAACTCACCTGGTCGTGACTCGCCTTTAGGGGGCATACTCCCTCCCCTCGTTCCTGGAGGAGGCCATCCAGGTGCTCGCACCGGGTCCCTGCACGCTCCGCGAGCTCACCCCCCAATTTTCTCTCCGCTACCTCTGTGTGTGTGTGTGCGTCACTTACCCCGTCTTCCTCGTGTAGTCTCTCCTCTATGGTTCCCTTCCCGGCTACCGTCACTGCCAACTCTTCACCCTTTACCTCCCTTGTCTCAACTATTATTTCTGTTGTCGTCACCTCGTGTCTCGTCTCACACGTTTTGGTCTCCCCATTTAATTTTTCCCTTTCGGTCATCGTCACGACCCTCGCCCAACACGTTCCACGAATTATTTTTTCACCCGCCTCCACCGCGGGCCTGTCAGCCGTTGCACCCCCACCCAGCTCGTTTGCTCCCACACGTGGAGTCGCCATTCCCAGCTCCCTGGTCACGGCCTTCATGCCCGCCTGCAGGCATCGGCCCATGTTCTGCGTCTCACCCCGTAGTTCTTTCATTTCTTTTCTCATTTGCTGTGTATTCGCATCCATCGTCGTTTTCACTTCATTCATTTGCTTGTTCATGTCTTTCATTTCGTTTTTCATTTCATTTGTATTTGTATCCATCGTCGTTTTCACTTCATTCATTTGTTTGTTCATTGCCGCCAGCATGGCGCATAGCTGGGCCATGTTGGATGCACTCAGCTGAGCCGTTTCGGCAAGGGTTGGGGAAGGGTC
This sequence comes from Eptatretus burgeri, assembly GCF_056783735.1. Lineage (NCBI taxonomy): Eukaryota > Metazoa > Chordata > Myxini > Myxiniformes > Myxinidae > Eptatretus > Eptatretus burgeri. Next base: position 1,942,267 of record NC_140976.1, on the reverse strand, counting down.
TTGGTGGAGAGGGGGGGGGGAGGTGTCATACACCGCGGCCGCTGCCGCACCCACCTCGGGCCCTGGGTTCAGTTGGGCGAGTCCGTGTTCCTGCACAATCAACATTTCCTGCTCGGGGATTCCATCCTGGACCATGGACTCTACATTATTACACATATACATTTCTAATACCCCCGGCTCCCGCTCGCCTTGAGACGCCATCTTGCTTCTCGTGAAGGGTTAATTTGCTCGCTCGTAATTTGGAGGGAATCGGGGGTCGCTTCTCTCACCCCTGGACCGATTCCCGTGAATTTAGCCGGAGACAGGAGAGCCCGTTTTCCTGTTCTCCGATACCAGTGCCGTGAGGAGGGCGATGAATTTGTATCCCACTCCTGACACCAGTGTTGCGGTCTTCGCGCCCGCCGGCGTGCGACGGCCACGTAACTCGAATCGCGGCACGTCGCCCACCGGACGGACAATCCAGTCGTGACCCTCTCGGACTAAC
>NC_140976.1:1846783-1936783 GCF_056783735.1 Eptatretus burgeri | reverse complement strand
AGAGACACCCGCGGCAGCAGTGGTCAGTGAAGACCGACGGTAAGATGCTATGGTAACGCATGCGCACACCCGAACACGACGTGTGCCATTCGTACCTTGCTCCGTGTGCGATAATAAATTATCCAGGGACTGCAAGTGGGTCCTTCGCCATTAAGCACGTGGCCATTTATCAAAGGCGGTGTCATGTGTACAGTGCCAGCACTGATCTGTGTCAGGGAATTGAGGGAAAGGATTGTATTTAATTATTAGATGGCGATTCGGATTGAAGAAGAGTGCACCGCGTGCATACTGTAATTTGTTAGCACTTGGTGTGCGCTCCGTCTACTTCCTCAGTCTACTTCCTCGGCATTCCTGCAGCGCGCCGTTGGGTTGGTTATCCTTCCTATCGCCTGAACAGTGGATGGGGGCCGTCGTTGTGGGGCACGCGCTCCGCACAGCGTGAGCGGTTGGTGTTTTATTCGTATTTCTTCTGCGAGGATGCATTCTTACGAGAAGGGAGTCCGAACATAATGCCTGCGGCCTTGCGAGGGCCCCTTGCTTGGATTTACCTCAAGAATAGAGAAAAAAGAATAGGAATGAAGTTCAGAGAGACCCAGCTGTGAGAGTCACACAACGCACTGTCCCGTTCGACCCACTTGACAAGAAGGAAGGGACTATCTGAACGTACACCAATGAAATAGCTGCCTGGGGACCACTGTATGTTGGCTGCTATTGGTGTTGGACGGATGCGGTTTCCAGAACCGGAACTATATATATATATATATATATATATATATATATATATATATATATATATATATATATATATATATATATATATATATATATGTGTGTGTGTCTTCCTTCTTGGCACGACGGTGCAGTAATTGGTGTTCATTTTGATGACCCCCCACCCCTCCTCCTGCATGGTGGTCCTTTATTGAGGTTTCCTTGTTTCAGGACTAGATAAAGGTTTTCCAGTTTTTCCTTTTCTTCTTTTTCTCAGTAACCCTTCACATCTTGTGGCTCTCAGTCTTGTTTCGGGCAAAGTTCAACAACAACAAAAGGAAGTAGAGATGGGACAAACATTGGGAGATTTAATATCCCGGGCTGGGAAATTAAAGGGGTAAATAAAGCAGGTTATGGGAATAGAATAGAAGGAACAAATAGAGATGGGGAAGAGGTAAATAAAATTCATGAAGGACATTTAGAATGTGCGGAGATCAAGGTGGCGCATTACAGGTACATGTGGGAACGATATGAGCCCTCGAGGTGCATGACAACGAGGTGAGCCCAGTAAGGGTGAGGCCGATCCGGTGGGGTGTGCGAAGGAGTGCGTGTTTTGCTCGGGGGGGATAAAGAACCTGGAGTTCCTTGGTGTGCCGTGTGCGTCGAGCACAAGTGTATCGGAGTGTGTGAAGCACAGAACGCATGGGCGAGCAAGAGAGCACGGAACGTGCACCGACATAGACGGGACAAGTGAGCTACTCGAGCGGGGAAATTTGAAATGCCAGCGTGTTCTGGTCCTGTGTGCGGGGAGCTAAAACAACAAAAGTTGAAATCCGTACCGACTCCACGAGGTTCCGCGTGTAAAGCTCGGCACATTGGAGATTGCGTGCATAGAACGTGCAGGCTCACAGCCCAAGCGCGGACGATTGCTTGGAAGGGCCGCCATGTCGATGGTCCATGCGGGTCAATTACCGGAGCATGAACGGATTAAAACGGTGTCCAATGGCGTGTTTCGGTCGCATGAGTAGCGGATTATAAAGATTAAAAATGGAGGCTCAACTGGTCCAAAAGCCGTCTGCGTGCTAAACACGGGTCATGTGGTAAACACGACGGGGTTCACTCGTGAACGGAAGATCGAGAGGTTTTAAATTGGTCGCTAGTCGGGTTTACAAAATCTCAACGGAAACCGAGATGTGGGACACGAGCGAGCGTTGCACCCGGTGCTGGTGGAGATGGCTTGAGGGGCCGCGGGACCTCCGAGAGACGGCTTGTGAGCATGTGAAAGTCTCTTGGTGTGAGAAAGATGGTGAGGCGGACCATGTACGTGAATGGAGTCACAAGGTCATGAGGGGGACCATGTACGTGAATGGAGTCACAAGGTCGTGAGGGGGACCATGTACGTGAATGGAGTCAGAAGGTCATGAGGGGGACCATGTACGTGAATGGAGTCAGAAGGTCGTGAGGGGACCATGTACGTGAATGGAGTCAGAAGGTCGTGAGGGGGACCATGTACGTGAATGGAGTCAGAAAAGTTGCGACGCAGTTTGTGTGCAAGTTCAGTGTGTGAAAGGTCACGAGGTGGACCATGTACATGAATGGAGTCAGAAAGGCCGTGAGGTGGACCATGTACATGAATGGAGTCAGAAAGGCTGTGATGCAGTTCATGAGTGAGTTCAGTGTGTGAAAAGTCGTGTGGTGGACCATGTACGTGAATGGAGTCAGAAAGGTCGTGAGGTGGACCGTGTACGTGAATGGAGTCAGAAAGGCTGTGATGCAGTTCGTGTGCGAGTTCAGTGTGTGAAAGGTCGTGAGGTGGACCATGTACATGAATGGAGTCAGAAAGGCTGTGATGCAATTCGTGAGTGAGTTCAGTGTGTGAAAGGTCATGAGGTGGAATGCATGCATGAATGGAGTGAAAAAGGTCGCGAGATGTTCGGTGTGAATAAATGGCGTGCGAGGAGCTACGAGGCGGCTCATGAGCGTGTGTTGAGTGAGAATGTCACACGGTGAAAGAGTGGGCTTGATGAAGGTGGCAGGACGGCCCCTCTGCGTAAGTGGTGTGGAAGACGTGGGACAACCCGTGCGCGAGTTCAGTGTGTGAAAGATTGAGGAAAGTCCCATATGTGTAAATGGTGTGAGAATGGTCATGAGGTGGTTTGTGAGTGTGGGAAGCCCACGGTGTGAAAGTGGGAGAAGGAAAGGCTGTGAGATGACTCGTCAGCATAAGTGGTTTGAGAAATTCCCACGGTGTGAGAGCGGGCACGGTGAAGGTCGCAGGACGGCCCGTAAGCGAATCCCCAAGAACCCTGCAGCACCAAAACGCGTCATGTGGTAATGAAGACACCTTCAGGAAAAAGCACAAAGTGAAGCCATTAACGGAAAAGATGGCTTAAGACAAACTTGGAATTGGTGCAAGTGATGTGTCAGCATGCAAGCTGTATGTTATTAACAAGTTAACCATATGGTACATTAAAGAAAGTGAGGACAAATTACAGGTGAGTGTAAGTGCTACTGCACCTTTAAATGTGAAAGTGTAATTTATTGGCAGACATGAGCCTGTTTTAGAGAGAATGGAAGGAAAAACTTTTCAATGAATGGATGGAAGATTGGGCTCAGAAAAATGCTCCTCTTAATGGACTGGTCATTTGCCAAAAGTCTGATCTCAGTTTAACTCACTTATATTTATGAGCATCTGCTGGGATAATGCCAACCCGGAAAATGTCTGCTAATGGTCATATAGCTCATAGCATATTCATAGGGCTTCACAGCTTCATTCTGAGCCGGTTTCATTGGCACAGAATGCTTGTTGGATCCAGAGCCCCTGTTGGAAGTGGTCATCTGGGGCTCCTTTAAGAGCATCTGCCGTGGTGATGCAACTCCCCAAAATGTCTGTTTGTGGCCATACCATATTCAGAGGACCTCCATACTTCATTCTGAGCGAGTTTCATTTAGGACCTCCTCCATTGGATCGAGTGCCTTTTGTGGGGCTGATTTTGACCAGCTGGGGGCTAAAGCCACCCACTATTCCTTGGCAGACGTACATTTTTAAAGCTTACAGGGAGGTTTCCAACATCCTGTGAGTGCATCATTGGGACCTCGTTCGTTGGAGCTCGATGGTCTGGGATGCCGGTCTAATAGCCTCAGAGTAATGTTCGGGACATGGTGGGTTAGAGACGATACACAGGCAGTGGGGACGTAGCTAGTTTAGCAACAGGTAGTTGACAAAAAAAGATGGAAACACCAATGTAAAGTCACATAATAGGGCGTTGGGCCACCAAGTGTGGCCCTTACGGCTTGTATGCGCCATGGCATAGAGTCCACCAGCATCTGGAATTCTACAGGAGAGAAGCGGCACCATTCTTCCATGAGAAAGTTAATCAACTCACTCCCGTTTTATGGAGGTGGAAAACGCTGTCTCAGGCCTCATTCCAGAATATCCAAAAAATGCTCGATTGAGTCCACATCCGGTGACTGAGAAAGCAATGACATATGGATAACATCAGTATCATGCTCATCAAACCATTGGGTGACCACACGTGCTCTGTGGATGGGGGTATTATCATCCTGGAAGACACCCCACATGGCAGGAAAGAAACGCTGCAACATGGGGTGAAGATGATCAGTCAGTACAATTAAGTCGTGATTGGCATTGACCGTGCCTTCAAAGAGAATTGACTGCACCCTAACCATACCAGGAAAATGTACCCTACAACAGAACCACCAGAACCCTTCACTGTTGGAACCAAGCAATCAGGGTTGTAGAGTTGTTTAGGTTGGCACCACACATGCACTCGTCTGTTTGTTGAGAACATGATGAAGGATGATTCGTCTGATCATATCACATTTCTCCACTGCTCAGTATTCCATTGCTTGTGCTCTTTACACCACTGGACTTGCAAACATGCATTGCCAGGTGTGATGAGCGGTGTTTGTACTGCAACCCGACTATGGTATCCCGCTATGAGGAGTTGTCACCTAACTATTTTTGTTTAAACTAGCTGTTTACGCCCCAGGTTGAAATTTACACTCAATTGATCTGCAGTTGCTCGCCTGCTTCGCATTGCACTTCAAATTGATACACAAATACCATGATCCTGGAGTCTGCACTTCCACCCACTGTTGCCCTTTGCTGATGATTTCTTTCCCTCGGAGTTCCATGCTGACATCATCTTAAATAGCGTTGCTTGTGAAACATCAGCAAGTTGAGTTGTCTTTGTCACTGAAGTTTCTGCCAAACACGGTCCCAACGATGACTCCTCTTTCAAAGTCGCTGAGGTCTCCACTTGCAGCCTTGCTAGCCATAATTATTGGTAACCAGGCCTGTGCAGCATTTTTATACATGATCCCAAGCATGTCGGGATGTAATCATAAAAAAATGGGCGGAAGCCTGGAACTTCGAACACACTTTTCTCCGAACATATTCTGTTCATAGTTCCAAAATCTTCACATTATGTGTTCCATGTATTTCCGCAGGTGATAGCAGATTCAAAAAATTGAATATAGATAGAACTTTCAAAGAGGAAATCAATGACGTCACAATTAGCAGCATTCGGCGGCAAACAGATGGCCGGGTCCCAGACGACATGCTTTACGTAGCTAAGTCCATGAGTTCAGGACGTTTGTTCAACTCAGCATTTACGACTTTTATCCTGCCATGTTGTTAATCTGTTGATGGAGGTAATATAGAAACGATGAATATGTCAAATCGCTCGTGTTACTCATCCGGCACTATGTGTGAAGGCCAATAATCTAAAGCGACCGGTCTCAAACGCTACCATGGGCACCCAGACGTGCCACCAATATGAACTGAGCCGTTGAATGTGGCACAAAACATCCAAAGAAACTACCCTAACCGAGTATTGTGACCTGTCCTGTCCCCCATACCCGTCGTAGACGGGTATCTGCTAGTTTGCTTAATTATCACATGGGCCACACCTGTGTGGAGGCCGTTGCTTTCAATATACTTGGTATCCATCATATACCCAGGTGTTTCCATTTTTCTGGCCACTACCTGTACATCTTGTTAAAAGGAATGTGCATAGCATAAGAGATGATGGGGGTTAGTTCAGGGTGTCATGTTCTGTGAAGCTACTGCCACGCGCACGTGCAATGTGTGCCTCCCTGGGTAATAAAGGTGGAGCTTCGACTTATGTGGTGTCTGGCCCTTCACCCTGCAATCCTTTGGATACGCCACAATTGGCGACGAGTTTAGTGCTTTGCCAAGTTGGCATTGCTCACTATGGTGTCTGTGGGGATTCTGGTGGAGTACCAGCCAGATGAGGACTGTGAAGACTTTGCTGATCGATTGGGACAATACTTCATCGCTAACAAGATGGCGGCGGCAAAAGATGCTGATCATCACCGGGCCGTTCTGCTCACAGTGTGTGGCAAAACAACATATGCCCTGATGACGGATCTGGTTACTCCTGAGAAACCGAAGGACAAAACCTTCAATGAACTGGTCGAGATTGTGGCGACACGACAAGCCAAAACCCAGGAAAATCGTGTCCCGGTACAAGTTCTACACTCATGGGAGGAAGGAAGGAAGGTCAGTCGATGTCTGAGTTTGTTGCTGACCTTCGCAGATTGGCTGAACATTGTGAATTCAGTGCCACATTGGATGTTGTTGAGAGATGTTTTCGTTATTGGCATCAATAAGGAGATGATCCTCCAGAAATTGTTGGTTATTCCCGATCTCAATTTGACTAAAGCTATGTCAATCGCAACTGCCTGCACGACGACAGATGAAGGGCTGAGTGTTATCAGCGGCAGAGAGCGAGACTCCCAGCCGAGCTCATGCAATTATGTGAACAAACTGAGCTCATCATCATCAGCTGTGAAGCCCAGCTATCCTCAATTTCACAGATCTGCTCAACACATCACCTTGTTCTGTAATGCGAACTCATCTGTGCGAAAGCAGAGCAGTGGATCGTCGGGTTCTCCAACAGGTAAACCGTGTTGGCATTGTGGGGACAGGCGCTTACCCCACCTGTGTCGTTTCAAACACTGCTCCTGTCATAACTGCGGAAAACTTGGCCATCTAGGCAAAAATGTGTTGCCAGACATCCCAACACGGTACGAATCGCCACATGATCGGTTTAGCCATGCTAGTGACCGGTGGTGAAGCAATACCTCCTGCTTCAAAGGAGCATGATTTGCTCAGTATGTCAGATAAAAGCAAACCCATTGTGGATGTCAGGGTGAATGACATTGCCGTGGAGATGGAGCTAGACACCGGGGCCAGCCAGTCAATCATGAGTTCCGAAACTTTCAATAGGTTGTTTAGCCAGTAGACAGCGAGACCAGTACTCAGACTGGTGAACGCCAAGTTGAGAACTTGCACCAATGAACTGATACCTGTGATTGGTAGTGCGGAGGTGAAGGACACCTTCAATGATGTGTTACGGAAACTACCCTTGTGGATCATTCAGGGAAATTGGCCAACTTGTTTGGGCGTAATTGGCTTGAAGTCATCAAACTCGATTGGCCTGTAATCAAATTGATGGCTTGTGATGTTGATCACAATGCCATTCTTGACAAATACCCCTCATTGTTTGGAGGTGGTGGTGGCACCTTTAAAGGTGTGAAAGCCAAAATCGATGTGGATGACAGTGCTAAGCCAATCTTTTGTAAAGCGAGATCTGTACCTGACATGATGCGTCCAAAGATCGAGGCAGAGCTCGACCGCCTGCAGATGGAAGATGTTATCAGTCCTGTTGAGTTCAGTGATTGGGCATGTCCAATTGTTCCTGTATTAAAGTCAGATGGTAGTGTTCGGATTTGATGTGATAACAAAACAACAATTAACAGGTATTCCAAACAGGACCATTATCCTCTGTCCAAGGCAGATGATTTGTTTGCGATGCTTTCTGGTGGAAAGAAGTTTAGTTGCCAGGATTTGGAATCTGCTTATACTCAGATGTTGCTTGATGAGGACTCCAAGAAGTATACATGTTGTAACACTCACAAGGGGTTGTTTGTTTTTAACCGCTGTCCTTTTGGAATCAAATCAGCCGCTGCTATATTTCAACGCAATATGGAGAATCTGCTGAAAGCAATTCCAAATGTTGTGGTGTTTCAAAATGATGTTTGGTCCAATGCTAAAGACACGCTTAGACTTGATTCATCCGGATTATTCGTCCAGGGTTGCGGACCACCACTTTAAACAGAAGTGGTACCATGACAGGACCTCAGTTCCACGTGCCATCAATGTGTTTGATCCTGTTTTGTGCTGAATCCCGGACGTGGATGGAAATGGCTCACTGGTAGTGTTATAAATCGAATTGGCAACTCTATTTGTTGTGGAACTGTTCAATGGACATACAGTACGTAAACATATTGACCAGCTCCACCTGAGGTATTGTGACCCCAATCCTCCAAACGATATTCAGCCCTTTGAGGGTGATTCCCTGGTGTCTGTTCCGATTGTGAGCCAAGTGCCTGAGCCCACCGAGTCCGAGCCCGATAGTGGTGTGGTGGAGCCTGCTCCTCCTCCTTCCTCTCCATCTCCTCTTGAAGCAACCGCTGTCGGTGTTTCACAAGAACAATCACCCATCTTGCGACGCTCTGCTCGCACATGCAAGGCATCGGAGCGGTTGAATTTGTGATTGTTCCTAGCACTGTTGTATTAGTGTTGTTGGGGGAATAATGTTGTGCAAGATTTTGTTTGGAGGGAAATGCTGTCATGTTCTGTGAAGCTACCACCAAGTGCATGCGCAGTGTGCGCCTCCCTGTGGAATAAACGTGGAGCTTCGACTTATGTGGTGTCTGGCCTTTCACCCTGCAATCCTTCGGATACGCCACTGGGCTCAAACTAAGGACCCTGAGATCCTAAACAAGCCACCCTAGCCACTAAGCCAACACTACGTTAAAAAGATGGTAAAAAGTTCCACGAGAAATGATGTAATATCATATTTTTAGTTGTTTTTTTTTCCGTTTTGACCCGTGACCCTAAGTCCCCACCCCTGGAACATGAACCGGGGTTCAAATCCCAAAAATCATTACATATTTCCTGCATCCCCCAATGTTGATTTCATGTACAGAGACGTTGAAAAACGTGTCCATCATTGCTTTTTTTGTTTTTTGACCTTTTGATCCCGCTACAGGGCCCCATGGGGTGGAGGCAAAAATTAGACTGGTGTCTTATCTTCTTGCCACGTGGTGATCAAAACAAACAAGTTTGGTGAATTCCTAATCAGAGACGAGTGGGCACGTTGGTCCGATGAACCAAATTTCCATTGGTCTTCACTGCTTTGTAGTATACTCACCTGCTGTACCACGTGAGCATTAGCTTGCCTTTCACCAAGACCAGCGCCATATTGGGAGGCCCAGTTGTAGCAGATATATTGTTACGGATTTGGAAGCCATTTACAAACAGACAGCAGTCCCCAAGTTTAGTTATCTCGATAAGTATGTGTTTATGGTTAGGGTCCCCTACCTGGGTCTAACGGGAATTACATGTGTGCACTGCGAAGTTTCTTTATGGTTAGTTTTTTTTTTTTACAACAAATCTCCTTCACTTCACTTCGCACACCGAGGCCATTGCCCACGTGCGTTCGACCACGTACGTGGGTGGAGATTTTCATCGTCTCGGCTCCGACTACACCCCTTGTCCAATCACGCACAGAGGGTGACTTTCCCACGACACCCCGGCCAATAAGGGTTGAGATGGCCACAGAGGGTGACTTTCCCACGACACCCCGGCCAATAAGGGTTGAGATGGCCACAGAGGGCGACTTTCCCATGACACCACGGCCAATGAGGGTTGAGATGGCCACAGAGGGCGACTTTCCCATGACACCCCAGCCAATGAGGGTGGAGATTGCGACAGAGCGACTTTCCCACGACACCCCTGGCCAATGAGGGTTGAGATGGCCACAGAGGGCGACTTTCCCACGACACCCCCGGCCAATGAGGGTGGAGATCGCCTCAGACAAGACAAGACACCCCGGACAAGAAAGATATGAAGGAACGCCAGGCTGGGGAGGTTGGTCGTCTTGGGGGTCGCGGGTCTTGATGCTGGCTGGTTCGTCTGGTCCTGGGCCATCAGCATCTCTGATCTTCTCCTTGGTCTTGGTTGATTGGTGCGTGGCCGGTTGGAGAGCACGGTCCCTGGTGCTTGGCGCTGCGTGAAAGCTGGGGGTTTGAGTCCCGCCACGTGACCAGATCGTCGTACACCGCACGAGGCGGGCAGGTGCACGCCAGACCCTGGCCTTCGGCTCGCCTTTCCTTCCGAGCTGGAGGCCTCAATAAAGGCCAGTCAGCCCAGTTCTCGTGTGTGTGTGTGTGTGTGTGTGTGTGTGTGTGTGTGTGTGTGTGTGTGTGTGTGTGTGTGTGTGTGTGTGTGTGTGTGGGGGGCACCGGTCCGTTAAGTAGAATAGTTTAAGTGCCTTGTACATACCTGCATTGCTTTTAATCAGTTTAACTCTGCTCTCTGTGTCCCCCTCCCTTATAAATAAACCCCTGTTAAATGCACGAGCTCGTTTTCTGTACTTTCTTTCATTGGCCTAGCATGGTGCGTATTGAGAAGTAGGAATGCCGTTCGTGCCGTAAATTGTTTATTTAGGTCCTTCGGACTCTGGTAATTCTGCTTGGTTATACTGGACCGAGGTTGCCAGAGCGACCTGGTTCGACAGAGCCCGTCGAGGGTGTGATTTCTCCGGTAGCTCGACTGCGTGGTTACTTAGGTATATTGAAATTTGGCAATTAACCCTACCCCATGCCGTTGAAATATTGGTGACCACGGTCCGCTAAGGGACCAGTGACCTTTCGGACTTATCCGAGTCATGACCTAAATTCCGGGGTGTTCGGTAGAAACGACTCAACTGCTCCACCTAGTGGTCGTTTATCGCCACCGAACCCCGGCCCACAACAATATTTCGCCTCGCGTGGTAAATTCTCAAGAGATCTTGAATGTGAATTTTGAGGTGAAAGTCAGTCGATGTGAACGCTTTCTCACGTAAACATGGAACGCAGGACACGATGAATCATGCAATGGGCTTAGCAACATGGCGGCGTGTGCGGCGAAAATGGTCAGTGCGGTGGTGACACAATGGTGCGTGCAACGTGAATAGACATAACCCTTCCGGTCTTGGATATAGTTTGATGGCTTGAGTCAGGGCGAGGGAAATACGTTCGTTGTTATTATTGCCAAATGATACTACAATTGCGTACACAAAAATACATGGAAAGATGACGAGTTGGACGGAGCTCATTTTACCGTTCCCTGTCTCCAACCTTGGCGGAAGGGCAGGGAACAAAAACTTACATCATGACAAGCAGAGCAGCGAGAATAGGCAGGTGTGTTTTTCGTGCATTCAATAGAGAGTACCTCAACCCCGACATGATCTCGTAAATCGACCCCAGAACCTCAATCCCATTGTGAACCCCAGCATACCGAAATCCATCATCACAACTCAATACCTCTTGCCACCCTCCATGCACCCTCCCCCTCCCTTTCTCCACCGCCACACACACCACAATAAAAACCCACAAACAAATTGGTGTTTCAATAAAGAATAATTTATTTAATATTCAGAGCCTCTCAAACAAAAATACACTTATCTTTTTATCCCCTGATCTTTCTTGTGACGTTTTTTCTTTACACGGTCCCGTTTACTTTTCCTCTTTGCTGGTTTTTTTCCACTCTTTAGTCCCTTTTCTTCTTCGTCCTTTGCATGCTTAAGTGAAAAATCAGAAGAAGAAGAGTGAGAAGGTTTTCTCTGCCGTTTACATTTCTTCCTCTTCTTCTTGGCCCTCCTCTTCAGTTCTTTACATTTCATCCTTCGTTCCGCAGCGCTCCCAGCCTCCTCCACCTGAACCTCGTACAACTTTGGGTGCTGCTCTTTGAAGCCACTGTGACCCCATCTTGAGGAAACAAACAACAACGGAAAGGTTGGAGCGGAGACGGGGGTGAGGGCGAGCAAGAACGGAGTCAGGTGTTGGGGAAATGAGACAGCGTCAACAAAACAAGTTCTTGGGGAGACTAGGAGAAACACTAGGACTTGTTCAGCAAATGATACAGGCCTTATAACTCAAGCGTTGGTGTTTTGGTATTCCCATGAAAGCACGTGCCTCGTAATGTTGGGATATACATAAATGAAAAAAGCATCTTGTCATCCCTGGATGAGAACGGGGGCAAGAGTGTAATGAGGATGCGGTTCGGTGCAAGTTCTGGTGAGGCTACAAGGTAAGATGAAGGGTTAGGGATAGATACATCACACCGATGGCATTTCATTTTCATTGGTTTGCGGGTGCCAGCAGTGACCACTATTTTCGTTGTGTCTGTGTGTGTCTGTCTGTCTGTCTGTCTGTCTGTCACTCTCTCCAGAGCATAACTCCGTGACGTTTGATGAGATCTTGATGAAACTTGGACACAAGCTAGATATCATGGTCTAGTCGTGTCTTTTTGTATGAGGGGCGTCCCGCGCCCCTTGTGGGCGGAGCCACGCCCACTTGAACTTTTTATTTCTTTATTTGTTTTTTTTCTCGATTTTTTTCTCGCAATTTCATTTCCTAGAAGCTGTGCGTAATGTCCATAAGTACAGCATATCCAACATATCCAACAATCCGATTTGATTTTGTCAATTTTGATGGAACAGATAAGTTTTTACGGTAGGGCTTCCTCAGTAATGCCCGCGAACCATCGTCGCCTCCCGGCTTGTCATTATCATCATCATGCTGAGTTAGGGCACTATGGAAAATGCTCATGATATAATAAAATGAATAAATCAGATCAAAATCTCCAACGTGCAGATCCATATCCACCACAGTTAACGCCGCGGAGCGTCACCACCACCCCGGGAGGCATGTACAATGTACAAAAGTAAGTGTGCACCTGTACGTCTCAGTTCATAACGCTACGTGCAAACATGAATGATGGCGATACGTCTCACCTTTCAGGGCCTGTGCTGGCAGCAATTCTTCTCTCCCAAGGGTCAGTTTCCTGTTTCACCCTCGTGGTTCCAACTGGAACCTCTCGACTCACCCCTGCTCTAATCCCTTCCGTTTCATAACGAGCCAGTCCACTACACCCATCTTCCGAGTCGTATCCGTCGCACCGCATGCGACTGCAACACATCCTGCAGAGAATGCACCACAAACGGCTGTTATAGGAAGCAGTGTTGAAAAAGGAGATGCATCTGTCGTTTTACTTCCGTTGTGTTACCTTTCATGCAAACAGACAAACAGCCTCCAATCAAATCAAACACATTTATCGGCACTAATTATGCCAATAAGCTATTACTTATTACTATCCGATTTCATTTTGTGCAATTGATTTGTTGATGGTCGATGAGCAAACTGGATCGAGAACTGGTTTCTTGATGGGAAACAAAGAGTGGATCTCAGTGAGAGGATGTCTGGCTGGGAGGGAGCAAGTGATGGAGTATGTACCTCAGGGATCAGTACTCGGACCGGTTTGTAATTTTTATATCAATTTGGATAGCAGGGTTAAGAGCCATGCCTGCTGTTGGCTTAATGGTTCAGGTGGTGGGCTTGGGATCCTGGGGTCCTGAGTTCCAATCCCACTCAGATGTTGAATTTATACCAGGTGGGGTTGACTTTGCCTGTCATCCTTCCGAGGTCAGCAAAATGAGTGTCAGCATGCTGGAGTGCTTCCTGTGTTGGAGTGGTGACCCGTCCAAGATTGTGCCCAATATCCAAGGAGACTACTTAGGCAGCAACAATGCTCTGCACGTAGTATGGTCCCAATGGATGGATGGATGGATGGATTATTGGATACTTTATTAATATCTGTGGGAGTTGTGGGGGGGGGGGGACTGCAGAGAGTAACATGGCAACTACTTTCCTCTATTTATTTTGAACAATGCAGGAACCAATTTGACATTTGTACTTGGACAATTCAGAACAGCTATTGATGAAGGTTTGAAAATTCACCCACGCCCCCTACCCTAATCTTTTTTTTTCTGTCTCTGTCACACACACACACACACACACACACACACACACACACACACACACACACACACACACACACACACACACACACACACACACACACACACACACACACCAATAGGAAACCATTCAGTCTATAAATCCAGAATAGCAAACCGAACATTTATGGGTTGGAGAGATGGAGGCCGATGCCACTCTTACTTTCTGAGATGGGTGTAAGAAGGATTTTTGGTTCTCGCTTGCTCGGAATGTCGTTCCGTAATGAGCTGTCTCCACATCCAACCTTCTTCCTGGATCTGGACACAGGGTTGTTAAAGGAACACGTCCATCAGAGTAAATGCCATGGTGCATCGCCCCCACCCTGGTCGGCATACACTTTCGATGTACAAACCTTGTTATGTGCACCTGTGTGTCTCAGTACATTCCGAAGCAGAGATTTATCCACAGACACACGGGTCATGGTAGCACCTTGGGGTGGAAATGGAGATGAACAATGGGGGTTAAGTGGGGAAATGCGGGATCATCTTCCAAAATACACCATCGGGACCTCATACATCTACGAGTACGTCAACATTTTACAACAGGGGGTCTGTGGCCACGTCACTGGTGGTTTAAAGCAAGTTTATCATTTATTTATTCATCTTTGTGCAAAGTCGAGGCTCATGGAAGAATGTGGACATAGAAAATAGCAGGAGGGAAAACACATGGTGGGAATGAGAATAAAGGAAAGGAATTGGAAGGTACAGGGTCAGTCTACGAGCTGGACACAAGGTCAAGCATAAGAGGCTGAAAGAAGAGGAAGGAAAAGTCTGCGATGAAAGAGAATTGTAAGAAATAAATGGAAGGAGGATGAAGAGAGGGGAGAAAACACAACAAGCTGTCATTGAAGGTGTGGGCTTGGAGGAAGGTTAACGAGGGTGGAAAAGATCATGAGTGAGGATGTGCGATGACCTGAGAGTTTGTAAGCAATTCAACAATGAAAACAGTTGAGACAATGATGATGCACACAATGGCTTTAAAGACTACGCTGTTTAATAAGTCACAGAAAGTGCAGATTAAGTAGTTTGATACACTTGGGCCGATTGTAGAAGGCAGATATTCAAATGAAGCTCGCTTGGTTGGGGGCATTGATCACGATGAAGTGATGCAGCGACACCTGTCATTGCACGTAAGCTCAATGCATGATGTCACCACAACCGAATAAACTATCCTGTTATTATTCCCTGACTGGTTTCACAGGGGGGGACGTCTGACTTTCACAGGGGGGGACTTTCACAGGGGGGGACGTCACAGGGGGTTTCACAGGGGGGGACTCCCCTCACAGGGGGGAGTCATGTGAGTCATGACTCCCCAGGCCCGACCCAGACGTCTATTGACCTCTGACTCGCAGCCAGCAGAGACATGAATATCACTGCCAAGGTAAGTGAATCTCTCCACGACCTCAACATCCTCACCACAAACAGGCACAGACAGGACAGCAGCATCCAAGATGTCATTGAAAGCCTGGATCTTAGTTTTTACCCAGGAAACGCGTAATCCCAGTGGCTCCGACTCCTCATTCAGCACCTCGAGGGCCCCCAAAAGCATATCTAAAGTCTCCGCAAAGATGACTGCATCATCTGCGAAATCAAGGTCAGAGATCTTGACATTCCCGAACGACGCACCGCAACTTGATCTCTCCGACATCCTCCCGAGAATCCAGTCCATACAAGTGCTGAAAAGTGTGGGGGCCAGTACACACCCATGACGAACTCCAGTAACAACTGGAAATAAATCAGAGATGGTACCACCACACTTCACAGCACTCTCAGTACCAGAGTAGAGTTCAGACATCAGATCGATCAGTTTTGGTGGCACCCCACGAAGACCAAGAATCCTCCAGAGGACATCCCGATTCACTGAATCGAACGCTTTACAGAGATCAACATAGGCTGCAAGCAGCCCCTGCCGAAACTCTCGTCTGTGTTCGGTGAGGACACGAAGTGCAAGGATACGGTCAATCGTTGACCTCTTTGGTGTAAAGCCTGACTGCTCTGGACGCTGGTGCTCAAGTAAATGGTGGCGAACCCTTTCGAGAATTATCCGAGCAAAGACCTTGCCCGGCACTGAGAGCAGCTTCACCCCTCGGTAGTTGTTGCAGTCTTGGCGATCACCCTTTCCTTTCCAGAGGAAAGTATGACAGACAGAAAGAGGAAAGTATGTATGACAGAGGAAACTTTGTATAACACCTCGTCTGGCTGTGTATCTAAGCTTAGTCTGACACTTCGTCTGTCCGTGCATCAAAACTTAGTGTTTGTGACACCTCGTCTACCCGTGTAATAAACTTTGTATGACACCTCGTCTGGCCGTGTATCTAAACTTAGTGTGTGACACCTCATCCGGCCGTGCATCAAAACGTGGTGTTTGTGACACGTCTGGCTGTGATTTTAAATTTGTAATGTTTGTAACACCTCATCAGGCCGTGTATATAAACATAGTGTTTGTGACTCCTCATCCGGCCGTGTATCTAAGCTTTTAGCGTTTGTGACACCTCATCCAGCCGTGTACATAAACTTCGTATGTGACACCTCGTCTGGCAGTGTATCTAAATTTCTCGTGTTTGTGACGCCTTGTCTGGCAGTGTGTCGAAATTTCTAGCGTTTGTGACACCTTGTCTGGCCATGTATCAAAATTTCTAGTGTTTGTGACGCCTTGTCTGGCCATGTATCAATTTATAGTGTTTGTGACACCTTGTCTGGCCGCGTATCTAAGGTTACAGTGAGTATTTGTGACTGCTCAGCCGGCCGCGTGTATAAACCGAGAGTACAGTGTTTGTGACGCCTCGTCTGGCCGCATATCTAAGGTGACAGTTGTGGTGTAGCCTGCGGGCATGCAGGGCGGGGCATGATGATGGGAGGAGGGGTCGTCGTGGTCATCGTATCTGCAAGGAATATAAGGTGTGCGCGTCGCCTGAGGCGTCGTAGTAATGCTGGAGTCGCCCGGCTCGTGAGTGTGCTGAATACGTAATAAAGGAGAGCCGCGGGCAAAGTACGCCCGCGCTCGCGCTTGTGCAACACAGCCCGGCTCGACTGTTCCTCCGCTCGTGTCTGCCTGCTACGCATCTTCTATCAGTACACCACAACAGTGAGTATTTGTGACTGCTCACCCGGCCGCGTGTATAAACCGAGAGTACAGTGTTTGTGACGCCTCGTCTGGCCGCGTATCTAAGGTTACAGTGAGTATTTGTGACTGCTTACCCGGCCGCGTGTATAAACCGAGAGTACAGTGTTTGTGACGCCTCGTCTGGCCGCGTATCTAAGGTTACAGTGAGTATTTGTGACTGCTTACCCGGCCGCGTGTATAAACCGAGAGTACAGTGTTTGTGACGCCTCGTCTGGCCGCGTATCTAAGGTTACAGTGAGTATTTGTGACTGCTCACCAGGCCGCGTGTATAAACCGAGAGTACAGTGTTTGTGACGCCTCGTCTGGCCACGTATCTAAGGTTACAGTGAGTATTTGTGACTGCTTACCCGGCCGCGTGTATAAACCGAGAGTACAGCGTTTGTGACGCCTCGTCTGGCCGCGTATCTAAGGTTACAGTGAGTATTTGTGACTGCTTACCCGGCCGCGTGTATAAACCGAGAGTACAGTGTTTGTGACGCCTCGTCTGGCCGCGTATCTAAGGTTACAGTGAGTATTTGTGACTGCTCACCAGGCCGCGTGTATAAACCGAGTACAGCGTTTGTGACGCCTCGTCTGGCCGCGTATCTAAGGTTACAGTGAGTATTTGTGACTGCTCACCAGGCCGCGTGTATAAACCGAGAGTACAGCGTTTGTGACGCCTCGTCTGGCCGCGTATCTAAGGTTACAGTGAGTATTTGTGACTGCTCACCAGGCCGCGTGTATAAACCGAGAGTACAGTGTTTGTGACGCCTCGTCTGGCCGCGTATCTAAGGTTACAGTATTTGTGACTGCTCACCAGGCCGCGTGTATAAACCGAGAGTACAGCGTTTGTGACGCCTCGTCTGGCCGCGTATCTAAGGTTACAGTGAGTATTTGTGACTGCTCACCAGGCCGCGTGTATAAACCGAGAGTACAGTGTTTGTGACGCCTCGTCTGGCCGCGTATCTAAGGTTACAGTGAGTATTTGTGACTGCTCACCAGGCCGCGTGTATAAACCGAGAGTACAGTGTTTGTGACGCCTCGTCTGGCTGCGTATCTAAGGTTACAGTGAGTATTTGTGACTGCTCAGCCGGCCGTGTGTATAAACCGAGAGTACAGTGTTTGTGACGCCTTGTCTGGCCGCGTATCTAAGGTTACAGTATTTGTGACTGCTCACCAGGCCGCGTGTATAAACCGAGAGTACAGTGTTTGTGACGCCTCGTCTGGCCGCGTATCTAAGGTTACAGTGAGTATTTGTGACTGCTCACCAGGCCGCGTGTATAAACCGAGAGTACAGTGTTTGTGACGCCTCGTCTGGCCGCGTATCTAAGGTTACAGTGAGTATTTGTGACTGCTCACCAGGCCGCGTGTATAAACCGAGAGTACAGTGTTTGTGACGCCTCGTCTGGCCGCGTATCTAAGGTTACAGTGAGTATTTGTGACTGCTCAGCCGGCCGCGTGTATAAACCGAGAGTACAGTGTTTGTGACGCCTCGTCTGGCCGCGTATCTAAGGTTACAGTATTTGTGACTGCTCACCAGGCCGCGTGTATAAACCGAGAGTACAGTGTTTGTGACGCCTCGTCTGGCCGCGTATCTAAGGTTACAGTGAGTATTTGTGACTGCTCAGCCGGCCGCGTGTATAAACCGAGAGTACAGTGTTTGTGACGCCTCGTCTGGCCGCATATCTAAGGTGACAGTTGTGGTGTAGCCTGCGGGCATGCAGGGCGGGGCATGATGATGGGAGGAGGGGTCGTCGTGGTCATCGTATCTGCAAGGAATATAAGGTGTGCGCGTCGCCTGAGGCGTCGTAGTAATGCTGGAGTCGCCCGGCTCGTGAGTGTGCTGAATACATAATAAAGGAGAGCCGCGGGCAAAGTACGCCCGCGCTCGCGCTTGTGCAACACAGCCCGGCTCGACTGTTCCTCCGCTCGTGTCTGCCTGCTACGCATCTTCTATCAGTACACCACAACAGTGAGTATTTGTGACTGCTCACCCGGCCGCGTGTATAAACCGAGAGTACAGTGTTTGTGACGCCTCGTCTGGCCGCGTATCTAAGGTTACAGTGAGTATTTGTGACTGCTCACCAGGCCGCGTGTATAAACCGAGAGTACAGTGTTTGTGACGCCTCGTCTGGCCGCGTATCTAAGGTTACAGTATTTGTGACTGCTCACCAGGCCGCGTGTATAAACCGAGAGTACAGCGTTTGTGACGCCTCGTCTGGCCGCGTATCTAAGGTTACAGTGAGTATTTGTGACTGCTCACCAGGCCGCGTGTATAAACCGAGAGTACAGTGTTTGTGACGCCTCGTCTGGCCGCGTATCTAAGGTTACAGTGAGTATTTGTGACTGCTCACCAGGCCGCGTGTATAAACCGAGAGTACAGTGTTTGTGACGCCTCGTCTGGCCGCGTATCTAAGGTTACAGTGAGTATTTGTGACTGCTCAGCCGGCCGCGTGTATAAACCGAGAGTACAGTGTTTGTGACGCCTTGTCTGGCCGCGTATCTAAGGTTACAGTACTTGTGACTGCTCACCAGGCCGCGTGTATAAACCGAGAGTACAGTGTTTGTGACGCCTCGTCTGGCCGCGTATCTAAGGTTACAGTGAGTATTTGTGACTGCTCACCAGGCCGCGTGTATAAACCGAGAGTACAGTGTTTGTGACGCCTCGTCTGGCCGCGTATCTAAGGTTACAGTGAGTATTTGTGACTGCTCACCAGGCCGCGTGTATAAACCGAGAGTACAGTGTTTGTGACGCCTCGTCTGGCCGCGTATCTAAGGTTACAGTGAGTATTTGTGACTGCTCAGCCGGCCGCGTGTGTAAACCGAGAGTACAGTGTTTGTGACGCCTCGTCTGGCCGCGTATCTAAGGTTACAGTATTTGTGACTGCTCACCAGGCCGCGTGTATAAACCGAGAGTACAGTGTTTGTGACGCCTCGTCTGGCCGCGTATCTAAGGTTACAGTGAGTATTTGTGACTGCTCAGCCGGCCGCGTGTATAAACCGAGAGTACAGTGTTTGTGACGCCTCGTCTGGCCGCATATCTAAGGTGACAGTTGTGGTGTAGCCTGCGGGCATGCAGGGCGGGGCATGATGATGGGAGGAGGGGTCGTCGTGGTCATCGTATCTGCAAGGAATATAAGGTGTGCGCGTCGCCTGAGGCGTCGTAGTAATGCTGGAGT
Source organism: Eptatretus burgeri (assembly GCF_056783735.1). Classification (NCBI taxonomy): domain Eukaryota; kingdom Metazoa; phylum Chordata; class Myxini; order Myxiniformes; family Myxinidae; genus Eptatretus; species Eptatretus burgeri. Next base: position 1,916,837 of record NC_140976.1, on the reverse strand, counting down.
CGCCCGGCTCGTGAGTGTGCTGAATACGTAATAAAGGAGAGCCGCGGGCAAAGTACGCCCGCGCTCGCGCTTGTGCAACACAGCCCGGCTCGACTGTTCCTCCGCTCGTGTCTGCCTGCTACGCATCTTCTATCAGTACACCACAACAGTGAGTATTTGTGACTGCTCACCCGGCCGCGTGTATAAACCGAGAGTACAGTGTTTGTGACGCCTCGTCTGGCCGCGTATCTAAGGTTACAGTGAGTATTTGTGACTGCTCACCAGGCCGCGTGTATAAACCGAGAGTACAGTGTTTGTGACGCCTCGTCTGGCCGCGTATCTAAGGTTACAGTATTTGTGACTGCTCACCAGGCCGCGTGTATAAACCGAGAGTACAGCGTTTGTGACGCCTCGTCTGGCCGCGTATCTAAGGTTACAGTGAGTATTTGTGACTGCTCACCAGGCCGCGTGTATAAACCGAGAGTACAGTGTTTGTGACGCCTCGTCTGGCCGCGTATCTAAGGTTACAGTGAGTATTTGTGACTGCTCACCAGGCCGCGTGTATAAACCGAGAGTACAGTGTTTGTGACGCCTCGTCTGGCCGCGTATCTAAGGTTACAGTGAGTATTTGTGACTGCTCAGCCGGCCGCGTGTATAAACCGAGAGTACAGTGTTTGTGACGCCTTGTCTGGCCGCGTATCTAAGGTTACAGTATTTGTGACTGCTCACCAGGCCGCGTGTATAAACCGAGAGTACAGTGTTTGTGACGCCTCGTCTGGCCGCGTATCTAAGGTTACAGTGAGTATTTGTGACTGCTCACCAGGCCGCGTGTATAAACCGAGAGTACAGTGTTTGTGACGCCTCGTCTGGCCGCGTATCTAAGGTTACAGTGAGTATTTGTGACTGCTCACCAGGCCGCGTGTATAAACCGAGAGTACAGTGTTTGTGACGCCTCGTCTGGCCGCGTATCTAAGGTTACAGTGAGTATTTGTGACTGCTCAGCCGGCCGCGTGTGTAAACCGAGAGTACAGTGTTTGTGACGCCTCGTCTGGCCGCGTATCTAAGGTTACAGTATTTGTGACTGCTCACCAGGCCGCGTGTATAAACCGAGAGTACAGTGTTTGTGACGCCTCGTCTGGCCGCGTATCTAAGGTTACAGTATTTGTGACTGCTCACCAGGCCGCGTGTATAAACCGAGAGTACAGTGTTTGTGACGCCTTGTCTGGCCGCGTATCTAAGGTTACAATGAGTATTTGTGACTGCTCAGCCGGCCGCGTGTATAAACCGAGAGTACAGTGCTTGTGACGCCTCGTCTGGCCGCGTATCTAAGGTTACAGTGAGTATTTGTGACTGCTCAGCCGGCCGCGTGTATAAACCGAGAGTACAGTGCTTGTGACTGCTCACGTCGTCCGCCGGGAAACATTTCGGACAATCATTCGACATCCATTGTAAAAGTTGGAACACTGCGATGTAAACGACTTACCTGAAAGGACAGAGCACCGGGCTGTGAAGGAAACGAGAGTGGGGAGAAAATTTTATTTTAAAGGAACAAACTCTGGAGGCCTTGAATGATGTGTCCGGTAAACGTCACCACAATCTGCACAAACAGCGATTACAAAACAGAGCGATCGTTGTTGTTGTTGTTGTTGTTGTTGTTGTTGTTGTTGTTGTTGTTGTTGTTGTTAATTAAACAAACCCTCTTCAGAATTATTAAAGCCTTCGTTTGTTTGTAGATAAATAACATTTTGATTCTCGTCAACAGCTCAATGAAAGCCACACTCTCAACACGACACAACACAACACCAACTTGAAGCCGTTTTCACCGAAGCTTTTCGTCACGTGGTATAAATGACGCATTTCCGTGAGACGTCACGAGCGAGGGTGACGTATTTCCATGGAAGGAGGAAGTGACGCAGCAGTGTGAGTGTCAGTGCAAACATGGATGCCTCGGAGCAGGACAGGATGCGGGAGATGGAGGCCGAGATGGCTCTGTGAGTGGCATTGCGGGTGTGACCGCACGGATCGCCTTCCTTGCAGGATGTGGCCGCTCGGTCGTGTTTGCCGTTCATAGTGATTGATGTGAATAGTTCGTGTATTTCGCCGCACTGTTCCGCACTGTACCGAACTGTACTCCGAGTCGTTTTGATTCATTCACTGTGTAGATGATGATTTTTCCACGCAGCAGATGAACCTCTTCGCTCGTTCGTTCAACGACGAGCGACCAAAAGGTAACTGCTCGGAATGCAGGAAAGAGAAGACAGGTTTACTAATGATGGTAAGTTTATCGGACACGCACATCATTCGCGGAAGACAAGAAGGAATTGTGAATGGAATATGAACAGAAATTCAGGAAAGTCCTGAAGGTTTCTGCGGCACAGGTTGAGCAGGAGAGGAAAGGCTGAGATGGGTGGTTAAAACGTACCCGCGGCGGGGGGACTACTTGCCCGCGGCGGGGGGACTACTTGCCCGCGGTGGGGGGGACTACTTGCCCGCGGTGGGGGGGACTACTTACCCGCGGCGGGGGGACTACTTGCCCGCGGCGGGGACTACTTGCCCGCGGCGGGGACTACTTGCCCGCGGGGGGGGGGCTACTTGCCCGCGGCGGGGGGACTACTTGCCCGCGGCGGGGGGACTACTTGCCCGCGGCGGGGGGACTACTTGCCCGCGGCGGGGGGACTACTTGCCCGCGGCGGGGGGGGCTACTTACCCGCGGCGGGGGGGGGGGACTACTTGCCCGCGGCGGGGGGGGGGACTACTTGCCCGCGGCCCAGGACGTGCGACTAATGAAGACGTGTGAATAACTCAGAACGTGTTAATAACCCAGGTCGTGTTAACGACTTGTTGGCATGGTGAATGTCTTCGCCAGTTGACCCTTGTTCGCTAAGTGAATCCTTCGAAGAGTTTTTTTTTTTATTATTATTTATTTCATCACAAGATATTGCGAATTTGGAAGCTTACTGCACGCAACATTCAGGTCCCTATAGATCAGTTGTATCGGTAAGTACGTGTTTCTAGTCCCGTCCCTAGTCTAATGGGAATTAAATGTTCGTGCGCTGCAGTTATTTTGATAGCTAGGACTTTTACATCACTTATAACTATGACAACAACGCCCATGGCTCATTCCGTGTCATTTCAGCCGGGGGTTGCGGTGACCCCCTCAGATTTTTCTGAAAAAATTCTCAAAGCTACCTTGACATATATGAGGAAGGTTTGCCAAGTTATAGCTCAAAATTCCAAGTAGTGTCCAAGATATGGCCCTACAAACACCCGAGGGGGGTCAAAGCAGCTAAGTGTGAGCCAAATTGTTTCAGAAGTCGTGAAAAAATCAATTTTCATGAACAGTGAAGTTGCAGCATAAAAAAAAAATCCAAGATTCACTGAACATTTTGCAAAAAAAAAGTTTATAAAATGGATTGGTCATCACAAAATGTCGTCATTTTCAAAATAGGGTAGGATTTTTTGATTTGGTCAGGCCGACATGCAAGTTATCAGCTCAAACAACAGCAAAGTCAGCTCTAATGATTAGTCCAGGACAAAAACATTGTAGTTTTGGGGTTTATAGCTTGTACCATTGTTTCATAATGCTATGTGAACCATTGTTTGAAATGACTGTCATTCGAAGGGTCAAAAACTCAAAATTGTCCAGAAATGATAACCTGAATAAAATACTGCATCAATGCTATCAGTAAGCTTAGTAATATAATCAAAACCATTTATTATGGAAAATAACATGAATTGCACAGAAAAATCACCTTTCTGAAAATGTGATGGACCGGTGGAGAAATTTTCATGAATAGGGGGAATAAGGGAATGATACTTGGTCAGATTAATCACTCCCATTGTATTTGAGTATATAACCAACAACAATTTAATTGCCATGTTATTAGTCTAAACTATTGACTGAAATGCAAAATGTGACAGACTGGTGGAGATTTTCACTGGCCAAACCCAATTTGCTCGCCAAGTCATATCGGTTCCCTAATCCTGATGGTACCAAGCATGAAAGTTTACTATGACTCGAAGAAACTTTCAAGCAATGTCATTAGAAAAAATATTTATTTTCTATCGGATTGGACTCAAGGGAATTTATAGGCACCAATAAGAGCCTTCCAGTGTGAAAATGGTCAATTTTGACCATTTCCGTCAGTTCACATGGATAGACCCTTTTCGAGCTGATCCAATTCTATTTTCAAATAATATTGGGGCTATTTGTCATACTGGGAACCAAGACGATCATAAACAATGGAAATAATTACGTCAGCCCTACAAGAAATATCATTAATTTACAAATGTGAAAATAAAAAACAGGCCCTTTATTGACAACTTCATTACAAATTCCCCAGAGTGAGCACATGAAGGACTCTATATAGACCAGGAAGACCATACATTTTTTTTTTATAGATTTTCAAACGCTTGTTTAGAATATCTCCTCCAAAATTTTGTTTAGTAAACTATTTAGGCACACTGATCACTTTCTACAATGAGGGTTCCCTGAAACACCGTGGCTCACACTTCCCTGCATTGGGCCAGGGGTGTTTCAATTCTGGCAGTCACGAGTTGCAGATTTGTATCTGAAGCATTTTTGGAGGGCTCTAAATTCCAGAGTTTTACAAACAGAGTTCTGAAAATTCACACAAATGGTGTCTATTAGTGAGGCTTTCAGAACCTGACGTCAAAAATGTTCTACTTAAAATACTTTTTAACATAAGTTCTCTCAAAAGTAGTGATTTGTAACATGCAGTCAAAAAAAAATTGAGTTTTCAAATTGCTGCCAACAGTCAGTTTATTCATCATGAAGAATTTTGTTGCCTGATTTACATAATCTAGTGACTGGATCATTTACACAGGAAAACTGAAACCTTTTGGAACAAAGTCTTGGGTGCTATAGATGTCTGAACTTTCCTCCAGACTCAACGACACTGAAATTTACCCCGGTTTTACCTCGTGTTCACCATGTTGACAGTTACACAGCTCTTGTAAATTTTTGTCACTTAAAGACACATACATAGGCAAACTGTGGTAGAAAAGTCAAGCTGTTCTCAATCCCTTCTATTTTAAAAAAGGCCCACTATTTAAAAAAAACATTTTCGATGAAAGATGTAGAATAAAAGCAATAGGTGTGCTTTTGAAGTGGAAGCCATGCCAAACATTCACAAGTTGGCACCACAATGATCAAATTGTTGTGTTTTTTGGTCAGAACAAGGATGTGGTTACTTTAATTTGCCTCACATTTTTTTAAAAGGATATTTTAGTTTCAGGCCGCCGCCAATCTCAACTGCAAATTAAGACATAATGTGATCATAATCATCACCATTATAAATATTCATTTGCATATGTAATTGTTTATATACTTCGTTTACATTGTACGAAAGTCTCCATCCATTTGTAAATGTAGGTACAATATCCGATTCAACCTTTTGTTTCATAATTTCATATCAAATTGTTTGGACAAATGTACTTTGATCCATTGTACAAAGTGGACAGTAATTAGTTTTATAATTACCAGGATATAATAAAATGTAACAATGAGCATTGGCCATTACTACAGGGCTGTGTATTAGGTTAAAGCCTAAATAAGATAGAGTTGTGCTTCATGCCTAACTTTGGAAATGATTTTGGTACACTTCTTTAAGCTTTACTAAACTGATTTATATATTGTTAGATTCCACTTAAGTCGTACTTCCTAACAATATCTTTATTTTTTTTCTATATGTTTGTTCATAAAAAAAAATTATTTTTAAAAAAAAGTACCTTTTGGGACTGCAGAATCATTAGAGATTGATGCATTTAAAAAAAAATTCGTTTGAAAATGTAGACTCTTATGTAGACTCAATCGCACCAAAACAAAACGTCATGGCTCCCTCCGGGAACGGGAAATTTCCGGGAAAAAGTAAAAACAAACGGTACAAGATGTACGGAGCCCAAGACTGGGCTCATCATGTACGGAGCCTTGGAGAGAAAAATATATTTTTTATTTTCGATCAACAATCTCGCAGCTCGCGATGGCCTAGCTTTACAGCCTAGACTAATAAACTCATCGAACATTTTTGGCCAAGACTGCGTGGACTTGTGTAAAGTTTTCAGCTAAACAGCCCACGTGTGAATCGACTGCCGACGGTCCAAGTGTTAAACCAGTTCTAGTAAATTGAGTTATTGAAGATATTTTGACTCTGTTTGTCATTACGTGTCGAGTGGTATGGTATTCCAAATGCAAGAAAAACTTGAATTTGGACCCCAGATAATTAATTTATTCAAACAATATACATGAACAGATTCAGAAACCAATTTTCGAAAACGCTCTTTGCTGGATTGAGGGTACAGGTCCATGAAAACGTCAAATTCTGCAACGTCACCCATGATGCAAAGCCTGGTGTTGACTTCACGGTTGAGGTGGCTGGCTTAAGATCTTAGGGTCTTGAGTTTGAGCTCCTGTAATTCCATTAAATAACACCAGGTTGGTCGACTCAGCCTGTCGTCGTCCTGAGGTCAGCAAAGAGTACCAGCTTAGTGGAAACAGGGGACACTGCAGCATCCGCACAGCCACGCTCCCAGCAATGATGCAACCAGCAGGCATCGGCTGCATATGAAGTAATAATCATTCAAGAGATGAATATCACAATAGAAAACACGAAGTATCCCCGAACTAGATGCGATAACATTAGGACAAGTACAAAAGTGTTTGGACACGGCAATGAGAGTTGGGCGTTATAGAATGACAGGAAACCCAGGCACAGAGAAGCCTGATAAATGATAAATATTAACGTGAGGAAACATCCGATCAAAACTGTAAACGTCCTGATTACGTCCAACACATGGAGAAAAGGAAAGCGGGTCTCCATCTTTTACTCTTTTAACTTGGAAACATCACTCGTCACGTCCTAGGATGTGGTTAATAGTGTCATGGAAACGAAACAGAAAATTTATAAAAAGATCGAGTACCATGGCTGAGGGTTTCCCAGTACTTGTCCGGTGTCCTCTTCAATGTGTCGACTGACGTTGCTCGGATAACCGACTCCGAGAGACTGCTCCACTCATGAAATACTCTCTGGCTGAAGAATTACGTACAGCTTCTTCGTGGTTTGACGTCATCTTTGAAATGGTTTCAAAAAGTTACCTCTGGCCCTGTTTTCAGCATCCACTTGGAACAGGCCCCACACTTGTGATGGCATATCCCCACTGAGGATCTTGTAGATCTTCATTGATGGTGCGAAAACGAAGGATGATTGAAGATGTAAAAAAACCTGACTATAAAAGTAACTCGTAGCGCACACATGTAATTCCCATTAGACAGAAGGACGGGACCCTGACTATAAACACATACTTATCGAAATAACTGAACTGCGGGGGCTGCTGTCTGTTTGTGTGCAAAAGGCTGCCAGATCCGTAACGATATTGCTTATTGATTTATGGACTGTTTGTTTTTTTGGGGGGTTTCTGCATTGGACCATGCTCCCCAACTAAAGTGACATAAAACACTTCTCTATTTTATACGATCGATTTGATTTGATACGACGGAATTTTCATGCAAAAAAGCTGCCCCCTTGTATACCATGCACCTGGGGAGAAGGTTCTCAAGGAAAATTTCAGGCGCGTGTATCCCGCACATGGTATTGCCCGCAAGGCAGTTTTCCTGTTCGCGTGCCCGCGAGATACGTGATCTCCGTACTTCCAGCAGCCGACATAGTTTTGTTGTCTCGGGTCAACGAATGGCTCTTTTTTTTTTTTTTTTTCAAATACAACTGCGGTAAATAACCAGTTGACATTAATCCTTATGTGCAGATGTCAAACTTTACAAAAACCGATGGAACAAGAAGCGAATACTTCGATATCGCGCACCTGGGGGCAGTAAAGGTCGAGGTTAAGAATGATGAAACAATTTTGCAGTTATAAAATTTAAATGTAGACACGTGAATTAGCATGCATGATGGGAAGAGTTGTGACGTTGGACAAATTTGCATTTATAGCCCTCACATCAAAGGGACGTACGAGGCCATAAGTGTGACAGAAGACACAGGAGAGAATAGCCAATTATATAACAGCGCGATGTCGCCGCGCTGTGAAAATAGAATGGAATAAAATCGGTCCAACATTTGCGGAACAGTGACGCCAAACAACAAAAAGTGATGAGCGTCTCTCCATGTGAGTTCAAAAACAAAACAAAACAAAGACCCACGGACTTTTAAAGCTCCTGGAACTCGTAAAAGGATACGCTTACCTTGGCCAAATGAATCGAAGCAGTAATCGGATTTCCAAGATGCGAAAACGACCAACGAGGAAGTCGACGTGAACGGGCAAAGCTCACGAGGGGAAAATGAAAGGCAGAAGCGCAGCACATGGCAATGGAATGACGTCGAGGACGATTCGGCGTGATCCCTCTGAGTTTAGCTATCTCCACCAGGACTTGATGGCATGCTAATTAGACAACGAAACGATGGTGAAACTAACTGGGGGACTCGCAGGTCTGAGGACTGGAAAGGAAGAGGTTGTGTAAAGAATTGAACTTTTCCCATGAGCCGTAATTGTAGATACGAGAAGCACCTGCTCCCTATGGAGTGACCAGGGAGGTTATGTTATCCTTATTCAAAATACCTCTTGCTGCGTAATTCAAAAACACCTCACTGCACTGGAAAATGTGGGGACAGGAATCCTGTACAAGTGTCCCCCACCGTCGTTATACGACCCTTCATTATGTGGGAGCTCGTTTTCGATGACTTTCCGATGGTAAAATTACACCTCGTTTCCTAACCTGGTCCAAAAGCAAAGCCATATGCTAATGTTGTAACGATGGTTTTGGATGCAGGTGACATTATAATATTATTATTTACCGAGAGACAGTAACACAATGATCGAGTTAATTTAGTTGTCACACTTACCAAAACAATCTTGAGTCAAAGTTTCCGTACAAGAAGGTGACAGCGCGAGGTGGTGGAGATGGTTATGTTTTTTTTTTTAACCCTTTCATTCTGAAAAGTGAATCCCCCATTGAAAAGTTAAAACCATCATTGTTGTGTTCCTGAATGCAAATCGGATTCACCAGAATATAGGAACATGAGAAATAACCGTGGATGAGAGGAGGCGGGTTCCAATAATTTCCTGTTGATACAATTAGCGAGTGGCGGCCGTGGTTGTTACGTGCATACACCAACACGAACACGAACAGATGTTTCTCCTTTCACCAATAGATGCAAAAAATTGAGTAAAATTTTTCTTGTGGCCCCGGAACCAACCAAACAATATATATTTATAACGGCCTTCACAGCTCACACAACTCCCACTCCCTCCCTCCTTCTCCCAATCATGATTAATAGTAAATACCATCATTTTAAACTGACCCTGGGCATCGACAAGCCCCAGATATGACCTTCCCATCGGTGTTCAGAATGCTGAAGGTTTGGTAAGAATACACATCTACAAACCTTCGGGCTCACATCGTCGGGAGTTTTTGCGGTTCCCACTGCAACGTATCACCTCTTTGGATGAGTTGATCAGGAAGTTCCCCCATTGTTTTGTTGTGATGAGCCACACCCCTTTTTTCACAGGTACGCTTACAAGTACTTTTGATTTCTTTAAATGTTTTTTGTGTCGTTTCATTCTGCAATCCGAATATGAGGGGCATGATACATATCCAGGCCGCCCCAATTTACTTCGTTATTTGGAGTTTCTGCGCATATGTGTCATGGAATCTGGGGTGGGTTGCGTCATTTAGAAAGAAGTGTATTAACTAATAGGTTACCAGGAACCATCAGCGATCTCCAATCGCAGCTCTCGAGTTGTTTTTTTTTGTTTTTCTGCATTTTCCCATTGATCCAAATGGTTTTTATCACCATCATGCTCGGTCTAGAACTGCTCATTGGGCCAAGCTGATGGAGAAGCTTCAGGTTAATGGGATGACTTGGTAACACGTGAAGCTGTTTTGATATCTCATTTTATTGACCTCCATTGCCTTGTACCATTTCCCTCTGTGTTTGTTTTCCCCAAGCTTTGAGCAGGAGGTCTTGGGCGGCCCTTCACCTCCTGCAACAGCGACACCGATTATTCGACCTGTTATTGCGACAAACACCTACCAGCAGGTGTGATTTGTTACACGTGCTAGTGAAGAGTGAAACGCCTGGTTATTCATCCCAAACTAAAGTATTTACTTTTGTGTCCCACTTAATGTAGATGTCTCCCCCCTGTCCATCACAATGTGACCAAACTCTCAGGTTGATTTCAACTTTAAAATCAAATCAAATTCCTTTCCTTCACACTGCACAACATACATTGGTGTCACCAAGGGAGCTTCCTGAGCACCATGGCACCACACACCTTCTCCCCTTTTGAATGTCAATGGTGGCCTCCTTGACTTTCTCTCACCACCTCTGGTGTTGCATCAAAACAAAAAGATCACAAGACTATTCAGATCATTTGTTTTGTTGTAAAGAAAACTGAAAACACAAACCTTATTATGAGGAACACAAAGAGTCGATGAAAATGTTGGGGTCCCCGTGCAAGCTAACTGTGCCACCAAGTGTCACACACCGAACAACTGAAATTGTTCATATTTGTATTTCTTAAGGTTTATTGATGTTTCATAAATAGCAGCTCCACTGCAATAAACATGTGAATCGTCCCAAGTGGGACAGACGCTTGTCTCCTGATGCAGGGTGATCGTAGTCTGGCTGCATTAAATGATGGAGGGTCTGAGGCATCTTAAAGGTTCTTAGGGTTTGAAGGGGTCTTTGGGGTCTTAAGGTTTTTCACTGTGGTATGTGGACAGACAAACGGACCCAAATGCAACTGGAAGGGCACTCGGTAGGGCACACACCTCCACCACACAATGCCTGATCCACGAGAACATACCGGGCCCAATACATGTTTGAAATATCATGCCACACAGTACGATATCGTTTTTTGGCCCTCTCTCTTAATGGTGAAGAATCGCTTTAAAAATTAAATAATTCTCGTATCCAGATCCGGATTCGGATCTTCGCCAAAATCGAATCAATTTGTCCTCGCGACACACCCAACCTGTCCACCTACTTTCATCCGAATCCGTCCACAACTTCCACCCCTCTTGGCTCCTGCTCCATCTCCATATTACATGGGAGGGGTTGGAAGGGTGGGAGATTAATTTACAATCAATTAAGGGAGTGGTTCGGGGGGGGGAGTAAAAATGAGGTGCGAGCGTGCGTTTCGCGCGCGCATAAAATACGGACAACTCGGAGAAGCCGAGTCCACGAGTGAGTAACCCTGCGAGATGAGCCATGAGTGCTTACAGTACAAATGAACATTACAAGTGTTTGCAAATGATGTTTAATTTCATTATTTAATTCCCATGTTAAAGCTCCACCTATTGAGTGCTGATTTGCTCTCCCACCAATAATGGCTTCCTAACTACTCTCATCCCCACCTCACTCCCCCACCCCTCCTCTGTCCTCTACCGAAACCTCAGGTCCAGCAAACCTTACAGGCCAGAGCCGCTTCTATCCCCCCTCCCTGCCCACCTCCTCCTCATCCAGTTATTGGACCATGTGAGTATTCACCTCTACCCCAATGTCGCGCTCGTCCCTGTCACGTTTTATTTGCCGAACAAGAGAAGAACCATTCTTATCGTCCATGGTGCATTTATGTTTGCCACCCGCTCCACAGTTATTCCGTACCGTGCGCCCCCAGCACCCCCTCCACGACCAGCCTTCGTCCCACACGTCCTGCAAAGGCAAGGACCCGGATCTCGTATGGTTCCGCCGCGCCCCTCTCCGCCTGGCCCGCCACCCCCACCGGCTCCACCTCAGCACGTGATGTTGCCCCCAGCACACTTCCCCCCACCTCAGGTTCTCATACTTTCATTTTGAACCTCTCTTCCTCGATCTCCTCTTTTATTTATTTATTTATTTATTTATTTTTTTCTCTTTTTGATTTACATCCTGACCATAGCAGTGTGTCTCCAATTGGTGAGATATTTGTCGTTTGCATTGTTTACGAGTGCATACATTGTGCACATAATGTGATATGCGTCTGTCCAATGCATCTCTTTTTTTTTGCCCGAATACTTCCTCATTGTTTCTGTTGGGCCTTGCTTCCCCTTGTAGGTCCTTCCCATGCTTCCCATCTCTCACAACTCCACTCCCAAGATGAACCCATCAATCATCCAAGCTCCACCAACCGTGTACTTCGCCCACACTCTCCGCACCCAGGTGAGGAAACTGCGATCATATCTTAACTTTGTTAAGGCTGTGGTGATGAGTAATATGTGGTGGTGGTAACATAGTAATTTACATGATGATGATTATGGAAGTGTGGTGGTGATTACACGCTGATTGACATGCAATGTCGGGTCTGGTGGTGTATCAATATACCGGTTATAATCGGTATCCCAATATTGGAAATTTGAATATACCGGTACATCCCAAAAAATTCGGGATGAAAAATAAAAAAAAATCTTTCATACTTGTCTGGTCATGTGAAAAGCAAGTTTTACACAAAACTACGTGTCCCCGGTGACAGGAAAAGGTAACCATTGTGACGGCAAGAATAACCACAGAGGATGACGGTCAGACAGGTGTCCAGGTGAATTCAATCCATGCCGCGCTCGACTTCACCGGCCGGGCACTCCCACCCTCAGGACAGTGAGCCGACACGATTGTCATTCGTACACACCCAGGAACGAAGAGGTTCACGTTACATTAAACGGACCGTACGTGTTTCTGTTCACGCCCACACGGTATCCTCGATGTCTCGAGAGAATTGTTAGAGTGCGTCGCCCGCGAAGTGATCACGTTATCGGCTCTGACAGTGCGTTCGGATAAATATTCTTCATTCTGCCGTTAGCCACAGGCTCTCTGGTGAACATGCACTCGAAATAGCGACATAAAGTGATGACGTGAACAGCACGGAGCGATCAAATCGATCCCTGCCACTCTCTCGGTCTGGCCTTGGCTTTAGTTGATCGACATGGCGAAACTGACTCGTATCGGAAACCGAATTTGTTTGAATTCAAAAGGCAGGTCTGATGGAATAACTGGGATTTTGGTGAATGAGAGCATCTTGTGCTTTTGCAATTCCCGTCACGATGGTGGCTTCGATGACATCGAGTCCCATTACATAAACGGGCATCAAGATGCCGAAGCAGCATCGTCGGGCAGCCGACTTTGAGGAGCAGGTTGTGAGGGGCCGTACCGGGTGGCTCGAGAGAATTGAGAAATTCCAATGGATAGTCAATGGCTTCATCCGTGCCTATGACGCTGTCAAATGACGTATACAACGTAGAATCGGGCGGCAAAGAGTGCAGTAATTGGGAGCTGATAGCACTGACAGGGTCATTCCATGGGAGCGAGTATTTCTCACTCTGAGCCAATGTAGATTCTTGTCATTCTGACTCGAGTTTGGATACACAGAGCTCTTCGGTTCGTCGATACAGTGAACAATATGGCCGTCCTTTTGATCTCCTTTGAGGAGTCAGTCGCCAATTCTGAGAAGAAACGCCGAGAACTCTGGTGCAGATTGATCAGCTGAAGTCGTGGCTCCCATGTTTGTGGAGAGGTGGAGCGTCTGGCCAAATCGCCAAAGATACGATGCTTTCCGCCAGGCGTTGAGTTCGTTCGTCCGTCGGTGTTCCTCGTGGTATAAACGGGCAAGCTTTCGCAGAAGTCTCCAGACAACAATAAAGCAACAACTGCCATCAGTCTGGTGGTGTTTCGTAAGTCCTGAAGCGTATGGCCGCGTGTCTCAAATGCTGCTTTGTGGGACATTGTGCGCTCGTCCCACACGATGAGAAGCTTGGCTTGTCCCGTTCCTGATTTTTTTTTTTTTTTTTTTTCTTTTTTTCATGTTACAAATCGGATTTTCTACCAGAGCCAGATTCAGTGGCAGCTTAAAGGTTGGGTGGTTTGTCCGCCGTTCAGCAACAGGGTGTCATTGAGGCAGAGGTTCCCTATACACCACCCAGTTTATACGGTTCATCAGAGCACCCGGGTTCGAGTCTGGGCACGTAATTTTCCCACATACGTGTTAATTGTGACAGTCCTGTACATTTAGTCGACTAGTGAGCCCGTTGGTCCGATGGACCAAATTTTCATTTCACTAACAGCTTGCCTTTCACCAAGCTCAGATGTGCTTGGGGCCAGTGCGGGCATTATATTGTGGGCCGGGGGTTGCTGGCGAGAATGACCACAAGGTGGGGGAGGTTACGTCGTCTTCCACCAGACTCTCCGGAATTGTAGGCCGTCGCTTCGGATAACTCCATGAGCCGGCGAGTCGCTGAACCGACCATGGACGCCAATATCTCAACCACGTAGCGTGGGGTCTTTTTGTCTTGAACCAATTTACCTAATTAACTACGCGATTTTGACTACCGGGATTCCATGCCCTCGGCACGTCTTGCCCGAACCGGATCACTCTACCGACTACCAACTGCCAATTACCTTTCCGGCTCGGATGCAGTCGAGCGGGACTGCCAAGAACGTACCGGCTGGAACGTACGGATTATCGGGTATAAAAACCTGGCTAAACTCAGATCCGAACCATGCTGGACCAATGCAAGAAAGGACGGAAACGAACTGGGAACATTTCTGCAATTGTTTTATTTACAGCAAGAAGGACATAGAGCAAGACTTATCGTGAATATACAAGGAATATTTACAATGGTGGAATGACACTCGTGCAGTTCTACTTAAAAGATGGGCCCACACACTCAGACACACACAGATGTTTTATTGAAAAGAGCCCCGCTGCCAGGAAAGGAGAGACGAGCTGGGGTTCGCAGTTCGGCAGGGTACCTGCCAATGGCCGTGCATCCTGGCCTACAATCGCACGCGCGGGGCTCATGTCCGCGGAGGCCGGCGGGATTCGAACCCGCAACCTTCGAATTGCTGCTTCCACAAGAAGTCCAATGCGCTATCCATTGCGCCACGGAGAGCTGGACTCCTTTTTAAGTCAACTGGACTCTGTCCCCAGCTCCAACACGCGACGCACCCAACCAAATCTCTTACCCGCCAAGAACAAATGAAAGGCAACAAAAGAGCCCCCGTCCCGAGTGGGGCTCGGTGAAGCAGACGTCACTGTCCGTCTTGATTAGACAGGGCTCCCACGGGCCCGCCCCTTTCTGGGCGGGGTTTCGGCCCTGTTGGGAAAACTCCGCCCCCCTCCAGGCGTGTCTGGATCCGCCCAGAAGATGAACCTCACTAGGATTTCGCCTTGGTAAGCAAGACTCAGGGTTGGGCGAGTGAAACGCTTGTTCAGCAGCAGGTTGGTTTTATTGGTTGGAGGATATAACCGACCTAAACCGTCGCAACGCACACCTTTGATTCTCTCACTAGACACAAGGAGGGGTTCTATCTCACACGTACTTAACGGCATAACTAACTTTTGGGACCTGTATGTTGAATGCATATGGTTTCCAGATCCGTAACAATATGTTTGTTATTATTATTGCTCTGAGACCACTATTATTATGATTGTTGTAAATATTATTAGTGTTAATTGATATATGCTTTGTTACAATGTTATCATTGTTTTTGTTATTTCCTTTGCCAATGAAGGTGAAGGAGGATATGTTTTTCACCCCTTTCTGCTGTTTGTCTGTTTGTTTGTGTATAGGACATCTCAAAAAGTTGTGGACAGATTCGGATGAAACTTGGTGGACAGGTTGGGTGTGTGACAAGGACGAATCGATTCGATTTTGGTGAAGATCTGAATCCGGATCTGGAGACTATAATTATTTATTTTTTTTAAAGGCTGTGAGTGGGAGGATGTCTTGTTGGGAGGATGTAAGTGGTGGGGTAGTGGGGTACCTCAGGGATCAGTACTCAGACCATTACTATTCATTATTTACATCAATGATTTGGATAATGGGGTGAAGAGTAATCTTTCTGAATATGCAGATGACACAAAGCTTGGAGGGTAAGGTGGATAGCAGAGGGGGTGGTGATCAGATTCAGGAAAGTATTGATACTTGTATAGATGGGAAAAATATTGGCAGATGTAATTTAACCTGAGCAAGTGTAAGGTGTTGGGGATGGGAAAGAACAATGAAAGTAGAGATTACAGGATGTCAGGGGTAATTTTGGAGCGTGTCACACAGGAGAAGGATCTGAGGGTGGTAATAGATATACGGGAGGTAAGCGGGCAACACAGTGCCAGGCAGCAACAGGTAAAACAAATTGGGTTTCAGGTTTTATTCGGAGCGGAATAATTTATAAATGAAAAGAGGTGGTGTTAACATTGTACGGGAATTTAGTGAGGGCCACATCTAGAATATTGTGTGCAGTTTTGGTCACCACAACTCAGGAAGGACATCGATGTCATAGAGAGGGTTCAGCGCAGGGTTACTCGATCGATTCCGGGCCGAGCTGGACTTGGCTATAAAGATCGGCTGAAGGAGCCAGGGAATTTATACATGAGAAAGGAGACGGTTACGAGGAGATATGATGGAGATGTTTAAGATAATGAAAGGTTGAGATAAAATAAGTGAAGATGAATTATTCAACAGAGTAGACAGTAATAGGACCAGGGTTCATAGCCTGAGAGTCAAGAAGAGGAGAGTTAAGACGGCAGTAAGGTCGGGGACTTTCACTCGGAGAGTAGTTGATGCATGGAATGGTCTCCCTGGAAAGGTCGTGGCAACACAAACAGGAGATAAGTTTAAATTAGAATTAGATAGGTACCTGGAAGTTATGGAGATAGAGGGATGTTGGCAGGACTTTTCGGTAGTTTGAGTATTGATGGGTGATTGTGTACGGGGTGCTGTTGGTGGGGGTCTTGTTAAGGGGGGTTGTGTGGTTGATGTGTATTTTTAACCAAGCCCATGCCCCCTCCCCTGAGGAGAAATAAGTAAGTAATTAAATACATACATACATACATACATACATACATTAAAAAACTCACAACAACAATTGTAAAAATTTTCCTCATTTTCTTCTTTGTATCTCATGTTGCTAATTTGTGGTGTTGATGTCGTGCAGACATGATGGGCTGAATGGCCTCCACGTGTGTCTGATTTCCTTGTATAAAGTCGTTCTTCACCATTGAGAGAAAGGTCCAAAAATGATGTGTGTATATATATATATATATATATATATATATATATATATAGCATATCTCAAAAAGTTGTGGACGGAGTCAGACGAAATTTGGTTGACATGTTGGGTGTTTGACAAGGACGAATTAATTCGATTTTGGTGAAGATCCGGATCCGGATATGAGATTTATTTAATCTTTCAAGTGATTCTTCACCATTTGTAGGGCCAAAAACGATATAGTGCTGTATAGCATGATATTTTATAAATTTGTTGGGCCCGATAGGTTCTCATGGGTCAAGTATTACGTGGTGGTGGGATGCGCTCTACCTCGTGCTCTTCCAGTTTAAATTGTCAACCTCAAAAACATCGTTCGCTTACCTAAAGTAAGAACCTCAACCTGTAAGCAATTGAATGGTTTCCTAAGTGCACAGATCATCAGCTGGGCACCTTTCTTTCTCGACGTGCTGATCATTTCAATAACACACAGAGGCAGAGATCCACTGTACACCACCCAGTTTATAAGTGAGCCTGGTGGTCGGGGAAATAACCACAGAAGATGACGGTCAAGCAGTTTCCCAGGGAAATGAAAGCCATCCTGCAGGACTCGAGTTCTGCTTCATCCTTTGGGTGGTACTCCTACCGTGTGCGGGAGTACCCTTGTCGGCTCGCCTTCGGTTGACAATGTGCTACAACACTTCATGGGTTCCACTATACCACCAAAGGTGGTGCCATTCAGACCAACTGCAACAGTGAGGAAGTACACCCCATCATTTTTCCCAGGGGGTTTAAGGAGCTATTAACCCTGGTAAAACCTGCCTGGTGCAACCTTCTTCCTCTATGACAAATTTGGTCCAAATCCTTGCAGATGTGTAGGAGTGTGTACGTATTTCACAAAGACAGATCAACCTTTATAGTTGGAGATACAGTTCAGGGAATCCCCGGGGTTACAAAGGGATTCCATTCCGAAGTATTGTTCATTCAGTATTGCTTTATAGTTGGAGAAATCGATCGGCCTTTAACTCGGTGTTATAAATGGTGCCATCAGCGCACGAGTGGAGGCGACTCGCGCGGTGATTTAACAAGCTCAGCCAGAGGGAAATCCATCCATTACCTTGTTACCCATACTCGCATAGTTCAAAAAAGTGCCCTCGTAGTTGATCTTGCCCCATAGATTTAGCCATCGCAACGATGCCGAGGAAATGGAAAGGCCAAATTGGAAGGAGTGCTCGAGACGCGAAGAATTGGGGAGGCGAAGAAACTTTTTTCAATTGGACTTTGATCACCACCAAACTGGTGCTTGACACAGCTGGAGCATGGGGTAGTCGGACGCTCAGTGTGATCACTAGGATGTGCTGCGTGGCGCTCGGTCGGTCCGTGTTTATTGCCGTTTGTGTGGATTGGATGAAATATGATGGAAGTCGAATGGCTCTATCGATTGTGTTGTAGGAGGAGGTGACGACAGCCGGACACACGGCGGCGCACTCTGCTGGCTTGGGGGACGACAATCTTGTGCCGGTAACGACGGCGCCCGAGGAATCTAGCACCGTCATCGGGCCGCAGCTGCCGGAAAGAGGGGGAGAGACGGATGGGGGCGAAGGAGCCCTTGGCACGGGGAAGAAGGGAAAAGTAAAAACTGCCAAGGGGAACAAGAAGGTAAGTGGTCTAAGATGTAATCTTTTTGAAATTTTACCTGAGCGAGCTACGATGACTGCACATGGTGACTTGTGCTCAGGATTTAGTCATGTGTCATACCAACTGGTATTATGACAGGAATGTGGATTAAATTGTACCTTCACCAGAATAGCTGTACCCAGTGAAGGAGTGCACTTCTAGTTTGTCGAGTTGCTTAAGATGTGCGAACAAATCCTGACCTGTGGACTTGAAATACCTTGCGTCTCGGACAGTGAAACGTTTGTGGGTTTGGGAGCAATCGGAAGTGTTGTGAAACGTCTTCCCAATGAACTGATGAGTACTGATGGGTTTGCTGATGTTCAGAGAGCATTTGAAATGAGTAATCTGTACCATGTTCCATGGAGCTTGCTGTATGGGAATCCAGGAGTACCACAAGGGTACCAGGGATGGGCACAGGGTAAAAGTTTAAAAGAGAAGGTAAATCACATGGCCATGCGAGTAGGATGTCGACTTTGCACTTGTTCTCTTTACGTACACGTGTCCCGATATCCCAGTTATCCCAACTTGCTGTCTCCTGAGTGCCGTGTGTAGGGAGGAGAAAAGAAAGGGAAAAAGGGATCGGACAAACCCAAGAAAAGTCTGCGTACTGCTTCTGGGATCACATGGGAAGACCAATCCCTCCTAGAGTGGGATGCCAGTGGGTTATAAACCCCCACCCACCCAAAGCACCCCATTCCCTTTTCTAAAGTAAAACCCTTTGCTTGCCTGCTAAAGATAGTAAATTGCATCATGATGTTTGCCAATTTTCATAAACTCATGTTATCAATTCCAGAAGTCATGCTTGTTTGTACATGCAAGAGCAATCAGGCCCAAGAGTGTTCGTCCATTTTAAGTCTCTCTCTGTCTCGCCCCACGACAAGTTGTCATTTCCTTTGTTTATTCTCCATTTCTCGATCTCTCATATCTCCCCCCCCCCTGCCTCCCCCCTCCTGCCCTTGCCCTTGCAGATGATTTTCGTATTTTTTGTGGAGATTTGGGTAACGAGGTATCGGATGATACGTTAACCAGGGCGTTCAGCCGTTACGCGTCTTTTCTCCGTGCCAAGGTTAGCACATGAACACCTCATTAACCCCCTCCTTACTTGGTTGTCCCGATATATATATATATATATATATATATATATATATATATATATTTGTCCCTTGACTTATCTTGTTGTGCTACCAGCACGAAGGCGAAACGATGCTGCACGTTGCCTGCATGGTTTTTCAGGTGGTACGAGACAAGCGCACGGGAAAAACCAAGGGTTACGGTTTTGTGAGCTTCAGAGATCCAATGGACTTCACTCGTGCCATGAGGGAGATGAACGGTGAGTATCCACAACCAAAGGCAACAGTTTCCTGAGAGTCATGCACAGCAAAACCTGTGTTATGCAGTCGCTCATTTGAGTCTGTCCTGATAAGATCATTTTGGACAGAAAAGAAAATCCCTTCAATCTGCATTCGCTTTCGTCCAATTGTTTCATGTCCACACACCGTTGTCACTCGCCTTAGGTCCAACAGCATGGTGTACAGGTAGCACACTTACCTTTGATTCCCGACCAGACGATCAAATGTCGGATTGGTGCTTTACTGGCATCATAATCGCCTTCGGATAGATGTTAAGCCAGGTGTCCGGTTTTCTCGTTGCATTCCGAACAAATTCCTTCACAAATCGGCCTCCGTAGAACATCCCAGCCTGGCCAAGCTTCATGAAGGACTCGGGACAAAACCTTTCCTTGTCGCCACCACGAGGTGATTGTGGTGGTAATGGTAGTCTGGTCTCGCTCTAACCCAGTTTACATATTGTTGCGAATTCGCGCCCGCCGGCGTGCGATCGGCCAAGTGACTCAAATCGCGGCACATCGCCCACCGGACGGACAATTCTGTCGTGACCCTCTCGGACTGACGCCGGGAGCTAGTCACGGGTGGGCCTTTCGGCCTCACCACAATCGTGCCAATCGGCCACCCACGTGGGATAGGGTTGTTCGCCAAATTCGACCAAAGTACCCACGCTGATGGTAGACCGGGCGATCGCACCTCGCCGCAGGTCGACTCTGGACACGGGCCGCTTAAGCGGTCCGTTCCGTGCTATCGGGATAACCGAGCAGTGTTATCGTCGGCCTCGATGGTTCCGATTAATTATCGGGCGTATTAAGCCCACGACAAACCCTTTACGTGAAGCAAGATGGAGATTCAAACGAAGGAAAGGACGCAGCGAAACGGGGAACAATTCAACATAATGCACTTTATTTACACGACACACGAAGAGCACACATATATCAATTTAAAACAAAAACAACAATGCAGAGCTACGACCGAATACGCGAACACACGGCAACACTTATACAGTTTTACTTTAAAAGACACGGCGCCACAAGATCCATACAAAAAAAACAAAAAGAAAAGGCCACCCTCAAAGACAAGGGGGCAGATGGGGCCCGTGGGCCTTTATGGCGTGGGACTTGGCAGACCGAACGAGTCCCACGAGACCGTTGCAGGTTACCTGCACCCTCGCGGTGCGATGGTGGGTGAGCTCTCTCCGGCGCTCCTTGTACGAATGCGCAGGTCCGCGCAAACACAGCTGGCAGAGCGGCGCCTCCAGTCCGCGTCCCTCCGCACTCCCCACCGACTGCAAGCTCCAACGAGCGGGTCGCTCTACGGACCGCTTCTCCAAGACTCAGACGGGCAGAAGACCATGAACCGCCGACTGATACTGACACTCACCGACCGCCCTGACCTGACCTCCTCTGGTGTAACTCTCTCCGGTGTCACTTCTCTTAGCGGCGCCTCCGTGCGCCCTTTTATTTCCCCGGCACCCCGCCCCTCCCTTCGCGGCACGCGGAGGGGGGGGGAACATTCCACCAGAGAAATTGGGGCGGGAGCCGAGTTTCAACCGTCATTCTTGTTTACCAGAGAAATCGGGGTGGGAGTTGTTGTTCCCCTTTTGTGTTCGTGGAGATGTTGATGGTTGCTGGCGGAGTGGTGAGGATGGCGTGGTTGTTGAGAGGCAGGTGTGGTTGTTGTTGTGAAGCGGAGTTGTGGTTGGTGGTTGTTGTGTGATGGTGGTTGAGACGTGGTTGGTTCAAAATAAAGATAGAACAGAAAAACGGCTATCTCAAAGCGTCGCAGCCCGAATGAATCACATTTATTCCCTCTAAACAATGGGTTTGGGGCTAACTACACATGTACTTAAGAGATATCTCACCTACGGGACCTGAATGGTGGTTTGCGAATTTCCACAACCGTAACAATATCTATCACAGGGCAGCACTATCCCTCAAATTTTTGCGGTAAACCTGGTATGAAATGGTTTCAAGGTCATTTGTTACTTTTGTCTAAAACTTCAAAATAACGTGTGCATACGTGTGCATGCACGCGTCCTCCATAACTCCAAAATCACAAAACTGAAACTTTGCATGTATACGAAGGGAACTTCGTATACATGCAAAGGGACTGCCTATCCATGGCATCGGCCAGATCTGTGTCTGTTTTCGGAGGTTTCGCGAGGTGCTCTTTCGGGATTCAAAGCAAATCTGGTAAAAAAAAAAATGGACATTAAAAGAAAAAAGTTAACGTTTGCGTGGACCTCGAACCAATGTACGACGTGATACATGCACAGATGAGCAGTCAAAAAGGCGGATTATCTGCAATGTTTAATGCAGAACAACCTTCGAGACATTACAAAGTTTAACCGCCCATAAAAAAACAGCAACTCTTTTCTGGATAAAGTCATTCTTTGAACGAATTCATTTTATTTCTTTAACTGCTGCAAGTGCCGTGAAGACTAGCTTTAAAGTTAAAGGGATCCAATATATTTGGTATGCAACCACAGCCTGACCAATCATTCCTGATCATCCATTTCATTGGAGTGCTTGCTTGAGTGCTTAAGCCACTTGCCGACCGAATCGATCACTCGCTGCGTACGCTTTTGCCGATCCACGTCACCCAGAGCGCGTGGCAGTGACATCGTGTTTACTAAATTACCGAGCCACATTTTTTTTCCTACCCGTCACACGTAGCTGTTTATAAAGATTAATGGTTATATCCCTGAAACGTCTACATAAATGTAACATCGTTTTTCGGTGAAAGCTACTCAAGGTTTCTGGGTTGTATACAGTAAGTACTGCAGTTGGTAATCACACTGACTCCAACCTGCCGATTCCCCTAAAAATTGCCGATATCGGGTGTGCGTGTGTGTGCTTTTTGTTCATAAAGCATAACATATTCTCTCTGCTAACCGCCATACCCCACCCCTCGCTCTTTGTCCCATCCTTGCACTATATTGGGAGAGGGTAGAGCAACACCCTCTTCCCACACCTCTCTGTCTGTTTCTGGACATATCCTAACAGTGGTTGTGTATGGACAGTGTTTGTCTCTGGACAGCTTGGCTCCGGGCAGTGTTTGTGTCCAGACACGAGTTTGTCTCTGGATGTGTCCGAGCAGTGTTTGCCTCCAGGCTGTTTATTGTATAACCAGTAGAAAAAGGATTTTGTTTCCATCTTCTCTGTTATTCTATGCAGGATCATTTTGATGAGACGCGGTATGAATCATAATAATTAACGCTCCACTGCATGTTCGCCTTCCCTTCCCCCACCCCTCTCTCTTCTCCCCCCATCCCCCACTCCCTCTTCCACACCCCCCCACTCCCTCATGGTATTCCCATCAGCAAGGTGACAGGTCGTATTTGCTCGTTGATAAATTCCTGCAAAACAGGATGTAGTTGCGAGATGTCAGGAAGCAGAAATTCCTGGGAAACAGATTTGTGTATGATGTTCATTTGATGTATTTTTTTCTGTAAACATGTAAAGTGAAAAACTTTACGATCAGATAAAGCGAAATATAATATACAATTTTATTATTATTAATATATTTTTTTAATCCTTTGATTTCACTTGAAATACCAATGGAACAAAACACAACTGGTTTCATGTGGTAGCCAAGTGTGCTTATTGCTCAGCGGTGGCCATATAAGAACAGGCGTTATGCATCTGTTTGACCGTATTACCACACGAAACTCACCCTGTAACCGCTTTACACGGATGAAACCATTTTCACTGGTACGTGAGACCGTTACGTAGTCTTGTGGTTAAATTTGTCCTTGTTTTAATGATCATGGTGTGGATGTGGTTGGTAGGTAAGTACGTGGGAAGTCGTCCCATCAAGTTGCGGAAATCCACGTGGCGAGACCGGAATTTGGACACGGTGAGGAAGAAGACCAAGGAGCGGAAACGACTGGGTTTGGGACATGGACTGCTTCCTGGTTTTAAATAGAACATGTTGCACATCGTACACACAACCACGATGGCAAGAAAACCACAAGTCATTTCACCCTAAATAAAAGAACTAACTGTGAAGGGACCTTATCTGAATCCCCCTCTGGTTTGCATTTCCTGAGTTCTGTTCAATAAAATTTAAAGTTTCAGAATTGTGAGTCGTGCAAGGTCACTCACTATCCAGTGGGTTTCATCGAGTGGGCCTCGGATGCAGTGTGACATTATTATTGACCAGCAAACTATAAAAACCTTTATTATGTGGCCATAATTCAAGCTGTTTGTATGACTTGTCGGTTCCCAATTTCTTTGCCGATGTTTGTGATTGTCAGTGTCCTGCCCAGATATACAAGACAGACCCCCACACCACCACCATGGCCTAATTGATCTTTCACGTGACAGCACCAGCGAAGAGGCCATCACATGGACCAGACCAAGCCACCACGTTTGCATCCCAGCTCATGTGGTGCTGCTTTCACACCCAACGATCTCTGGCTCATGGCACAGCTCGAACAAAGCACAGGTAAGGGATTTAATCCTAACCAATGGGAACGTCAAACAGAAAAACACCCTTTTTCAACTGAGCCCTCAAAATCGATCCACGAATCTACATCAAAGATAATGGAGTCTTTAATTGGAAAATGTCAATTCAGCCATCATGCGACTCACACCGAGAAGATTTAAAAATCAAGGGCCGAGGAGGAAGTTCATGTGATTAAAAGATCACGATGGATGGTGTTCAACCTTGCGAGCGTGACTGACATTTATCTTATTTCCTGAAGATATGTCCTTCGCATAACACACACAAAGTTTAAAATAATCAACTTGAGGGCGTCTGAAGCTGTGGATAATACAAAAATTACCTCATCACTCCCCCCCCCCCCTTGTACTACATCACTCCCAGACCCACTCTGATGCTCCTCCGTCTCAATATCCCCACGTTTGTCACATGATATTCACTTTATTTTGACGTCCAACAAAGAAAGAAGAGCAGGTAGCCTCGTGAGCAGCAACGCCCTGGAGATATTCACACCGAGATGGATCCTTCACGGAAGTCTGATTTACCGATGAGAGCATTGACGAGGACGGCGCTTCCTTCACGACACATGCCTTGCACCTTGGAGAGCACGTCGTGCAGATGGACATCTTCATCATTTCCTTTATCCCCAGGAGAATCCAGGAGAATTCCACGTCCTCCGAGACCTTCTGCAGCCACGTGATAATCTTAGGCGGAAGGAAGGAGGATGGGGATCGTTAATCTCCATGGCTGAATGTGAAAAGTTCATTTCCAAATGGTCTTCGTGTGAGCTGTATCTTCATTCTAGTTGTAAAGTTTTAATGCTCTTAATCATGTGTGTACAGCATTTTATTTTCTTTGTATTCAAACTCAAGACTCATGGAAGGACAAGAACACTGCATCAGGATGCAACAGAGCAAAAAGAATAGTCGGGGGGGGGGGGGTTTAGGACCAGGGACGGGACACCAACAGCAGGGATGAAGGCTTGGACAAACGATGGGTGTGAGGAGGAATTTGGAGTGGGGGGGTTTACAGAATGATGCATGGGGTGGACAAGATGGATACAGAAGGAAAGTGGGTGGGTGGGTTTAACAAGGGTAGAAAGATGGTTTTGAATTGGGGACAATCGAAGATGGTGGTGAATAGCTGTCTTGAAGACCTATAAGGAACAATGACATTGAAGAGAATATGGAACTTGGTTCCACAGGTGGGGAGGGGGGGGGGGGGAAACGAACGAAGCGAGAGAGGAAACGAACGAGTACGCAACATGCTGCATCATGTGTCGAATAAGTGTTACCTGTCGTGTTTATTGTGAATGAGCCAGAGGCCACGTTGATGTGGAGCATTTACCTGTGTAGCGAAGCTGACACGCCACGTCTGTGCCCAGTATTTGGCGCTGGTCCCTCACGATTTGTGACCAACAGGCATCATTACCAACCAGAGCGATCACTGGCACCTGATGAAAGTGGAATTAAAATGTCATTAAATGGAAAGTGATGTCTCTGGGAGTGAGAGCATGGTGCTTTAATTTGTTACGATAAACTGCGACTGGTGGGAGGTGAGGGGTGATACTGGAGGTCCTGATACCTTGTGTCTTGTAAAAGTGTCAAACTCTGCCAGACTGAACCCCAAGCTGCCGTCTCCATATAAAATCCACACCTGCTCATCGGGTCATGGTGGAACGGAGTGGGAAGGGGGTCAAAGGAAACACAAATCGAGCGCTCTCACCATTACCTGCAGCATTAACATCTCATGTAATCAAACAGAAGACCAAATACGGCATTGGAGTCATCAGGAGGAACTTGGAGAGGATTGGGGTTTCAGCCACTACTCCTCAACCCTCAAACCCATCCAGGCGCAGCCAAGTGAACCTTACAGAAAAATTGCTGCAATAATTCACTTCTTTGAAAGATAGACAGAGTAAAAGAAAAGAAAGCCAGAATTAGAATTTAGAAAGAGAAATGTGAAAACAAATGAAAAGTATGAAAGAAACAAAGATGGCAGGAATAACCTGGACAGACAGATATCAGCAGTTACTCCCCAGGCTCAAACGCAGCATCATGTACAAGCTATCGTTTAACTACGTTTCAGCCGTCATGTCGACGTGCACTTCCCTTTTGTCTCACCTCTGCTTCTGGCCTGCAAAGCTTTGCTCCGAGAGCAAAACCGCCACCGACGCCCAGTGTTCCAAATGCACCTGAGAGTGAACATCAATGGTCATCCGGGACTCGGAGGTAATGATACACATGAGTGTTGGGGTTTGACACTACGCCATGTAATCCAAGGTACCCACCCGGGTCCAGCCAGCCCCCTGGGCCCCGTGCACGGGTCACGTAGGCGGCGGTACCCACAAAGTCCCCGCCATCGGCGACCAGAATGGCGTTGGGTGGAAGGATGTCCTCCAGGGCCAGCAGGAGGCGCACTGGATTGAGGTAAAGACCAGTTGATTGTAAGGCTTTCATCCTTAGGGGACAGTGGGGTTGAGCACTTTCATCAACGAAGAACAGGTGAGTTATTAACAGGGAAGGAAAACTATCAAAACATTTCACACAATCATTTGTTTGATCATCACAACTCTGAAGAATTATTGTCCTTGCAAGGTGATCATATTGTTCAGTTGTCCGGCAGCGATTTACAGGTGCCATGTCGTATGCTGTGCTCATTGGCTTCACGTGGCACAGTGCACACTGCACATTACTACTGTATAAATCGGTGCACAATAATCTGGCATGCAATGCACATCGAGCGGTGATACGTGGACTACAGTGCATGCGATCACCTGATTTCATCATCCTTACGGCTGTCGGACTCGTGGAGCGAGTCGAGCCAGTCCTGTGAAGACCCTTTGCCATGGAGACGCGTAGCCAGCTCCACCAAGAAGCATCCTGGGTCACCTGCTCAGAGTACAATATCCATGGTATTCTTGGTTTCTCCTTTAAATCGACGACATGTACATTTGCATTATTTCTGTGTTCTCACCTTGGACAGCAATGCGTGGTCTCCAGAAAATGCCTTTGTTTCGCATCAGTTGTTCTCGGTCACGATTCACCGCAATGATGGCGGCGCTTTTGGGTAACAAGCGGCCGTAAGAAAGACGAAAATCGCATACCGCTCCTGGGAAGGTAAGGCTTGTAATTGAGTTATCAAGAATGTATGCGTTGCGTTAATGAGATGGAATGACGGTGGCAATGGAGGGGGGACCATGAGGGAGGGAGGGAGGGAGGGCCAATGTTGAGAGAAGGAGGAAATGAGTGATGAGGTTGGTGTGGGGGAGCGTTACCAGCAAGGACGATGGCGTCGGCTTGGCGGAGGGCAGCACGGCGGTTGTGTCTGATGTGCAGTACGTTGGAGCGACCGAGCAGACCTCTTGCCATTCCACCAAGATAACACGGAAATCCCAGTTGCTCGATTGCGTCCCTGAACAAAGCACCCGATTTGTCGATAAAGATGCGTGGTTCACGGGTCAAAGGTCAATGTCACCCAGTCAGACAATGATGAAAATAAACTTAAATTGGACATTTCCACCAACTAATCGGTTTATCATTTGGTGTGATCATGGTGAACGGCACATTTGGGAACCATGCAACTGGAGATGGAGAATGACGTAAGAGTAATGTTTCTGAAATGCCATTTTACAACCTCCAACATCACCTCAGTTTAACAGCAGTTGTGGGAGGTAGCATAACCTGACTCCCAAGCAGCAATAATGGTCGTTGAGCCTTGTCCAAAATGGCCGCCGACGTATCCAGGTCCCGAGGATGGGCTAGCGGCCGTGAGAGAGGAAGAGGTCCGAGGGGTCGTGAGGTCCACGCTCCGGCAAATAGGTTATTGAGGTGCCGCTTTAAATACCAGGTGACCATTCGCTGAGAGAGTGAGGGGGGACGAGAAGCAGGGCGGTGGGAAGCTTGCGGGGCTAATTCCCTACAAACTATGGAGTATGGATAGAGGACATCGATGGGAAGCTCCAAGAAGACGGGCCCTTGAGAGATGAGGATGGGTGTGAAGGGAAGGTGGAAGAAGAAGATTTTGTGGCAAATCAGTACGTGGGGGGGGGGGGGGCTGTGGGACAAACAATGATATGGAAACATGCAAGTGCAGACCCAAGCACGGTAAACACGGTAGAACAGGACAACGCTTCTCCACGCACCATGATGACTCCGTCGGATCACAATCGTAAATGTAACGTGACAATCAATCTGCACGCCACATCATCATTCCGTTACCTGGTGTACCCTCCAGAGCAGTGGCAATGGCGAGTCGCAGAGAGCGAGTAATCTCTCGAACAGAACGGACGGACAAACAGAGTTTGCAGACAGGACGAAGCAAAGACATCTGGCTGATGTCTTGTAGAGCACCCCGGCCCTGAGTAACACGGGCACGATTAGTTATCGTGGGATGGAACAGTCTGGGGAGGTTTATTATACTTAAGAGCAGAATTTTGTGAACTTCGTTCACATCACAAAGGTAAACCTTTTAATCCCACATCAGATATCCTCTCAACCCTCTTGTCCACACACATCTCATTACCGAGCTCATTTGTTAATTAACATTCTTTATACTTTGATCATTGCTTCATAATAACTGCAAACGAGCTATCATTTCCCAAAACTCCACCTTCAGGATTGTAGCTGCTGCGCCCCCCATCAGCACCAACGGCGACTCGGCAAGGCGAGCGTTCTGCAGGGCGGTGACCGTGTTCGTAACACCTGGGCCCGCCGTTACCACGGCGACACCAATGGTACCTGCACAAGACACGGTAACCATGGTGACGACTCCATTTAAGCATTCTGACGACTCCATTTAACCACGGTGACAAAAGTTGACACAAGAGTGCACACGTGCAACAGCTACCTGTGGAGGCGATTCACACCGCACATCACCTGCGAATACACACCGCTCAGTCTGGCCGTCGCATCAGCTGCGAACACCGCCGTGGCCTCGTGCCTCACGTCGATGACCGCGATGGAGAGTGCCTCGCAGGCGGCCAGGATGGGAGACACGTGACCTCCGACCAGGGTAAACACCCTCTCGACCCCGTGAGCTTTGAGGCACTCGGCCACCAACTCACCACCGTGTCGATTGCTTTGTTCATCAACCTTGTGGCGAGTTGCGACAAGATGGCCATAAACACCACCGAATAAAGGAAAACGAGTTTATCACTCACACGTGACCGGCACAAACATACAGCCGGTTGGAATTGAGATCGTTCTCATGATGAGGACAAAGTCCATCATTCCACGTCGTCACGAGTTTCTGTGCTGTGATGAGGAGGAACACAATGCTCGGCCTTGAAACAAAACAATTCGGGTGCAACAGTGAAGATGAGAGCGGTCTTCACTCCCAAAACGACGTCCAATAACCGTGGTTTCCATTTTTAATACGGGCCAACGTCGAAGAATAGAGGGAAGGACACACACGAACGTACAGGTACGAGGGGGGAAGGACACACACGAACGTACAGGTACGAGGGGGGAAGGACACACACGAACGTACAGGTACGAGGGGGGAAGGACACACACGAACGTACAGGTACGAGGGGGGGAAGGACACACACGAACGTACAGGTACGAAGGGGGGAAGGACACACACGAACGTACAGGTACGAGGGGGGAAGGACACACACGAACGTACAGGTACGAGGGGGGGAAGGACACACACGAACGTACAGGTACGAGGGGGGGAAGGACACACACGAACGTACAGGTACGAGGGGGGGAAGGACACACACGAACGTACAGGTACGAGGGGGGGAGGGACACACACGAACGTACAGGGACGAGGGGGGGAGGGACACACACGGACGGACAGGGACGAGGGGGGGAAGGACACACACGAACGTACAGGTACGAGGGGGGAAGGACACACACGAACGTACAGGTACGAGGGGGAAGGACACACACGAACGTACAGGTACGAGGGGGGAAGGACACACACGAACGTACAGGTACGAGGGGGGAAGGACACACACGAACGTACAGGTACGAGGGGGGAAGGACACACACGAACGTACAGGTACGAGGGGGGAAGGACACACACGAACGTACAGGTACGAGGGGGGAAGGACACACACGAACGTACAGGTACGAGGGGGGAAGGACACACACGAACGTACAGGTACGAGGGGGGAAGGACACACACGAACGTACAGGTACGAGGGGGGAGGACACACACGAACGTACAGGTACGAGGGGGAAGGACACACACGAACGTACAGGTACGAGGGGGAAGGACACACACGAACGTACAGGTACGAGGGGGGAGGACACACACGAACGTACAGGTACGAGGGGGGGAGGACACACACGAACGTGCAGGTACGAGGGGGAGGACACACACGAACGTGCAGGTACGAGGGGGGAAGGACACACACACGAACGTACAGGTACGAGGGGGGAGGACACACACGAACGTACAGGTACGAGGGGGAGGACACACACGAACGTACAGGTACGAGGGGGAAGGACACACACGAACGTACAGGTACGAGGGGAAGGACACACACGAACGTACAGGTACGAGGGGGAAGGACACACACGAACGTACAGGTACGAGGGGGGAAGGACACACACGAACGTACAGGTACGAGGGGGAAGGACACACACGAACGTACAGGTACGAGGGGAAGGACACACACGAACGTACAGGTACGAGGGGGGAGGACACACACGAACGTACAGGTACGAGGGGGAGGACACACACGAACGTACAGGTACGAGGGGGAAGGACACACACGAACGTACAGGTACGAGGGGGAAGGACACACACGAACGTACAGGTACGAGGGGGAAGGACACACACGAACGTACAGGTACGAGGGGAAGGACACACACGAACGTACAGGTACGAGGGGGAAGGACACACACGAACGTACAGGTACGAGGGGGAAGGACACACACGAACGTACAGGTACGAGGGGGGAAGGACACACACGAACGTACAGGTACGAGGGGGGAAGGACACACACGAACGTACAGGTACGAGGGGGAAGGACACACACGAACGTACAGGTACGAGGGGGAAGGACACACACGAACGTACAGGTACGAGGGGGAAGGACACACACGAACGTACAGGTACGAGGGGGAAGGACACACACGAACGTACAGGTACGAGGGGGAAGGACACACACGAACGTACAGGTACGAGGGGAAGGACACACACGAACGTACAGGTACGAGGGGGGAAGGACACACACGAACGTACAGGTACGAGGGGAAGGACACACACGAACGTACAGGTACGAGGGGGAAGGACACACACGAACGTACAGGTACGAGGGGGAAGGACACACACGAACGTACAGGTACGAGGGGGAAGGACACACACGAACGTACAGGTACGAGGGGGAAGGACACACACGAACGTACAGGTACGAGGGGGAAGGACACACACGAACGTACAGGTACGAGGGGGAAGGACACACACGAACGTACAGGTACGAGGGGAAGGACACACACGAACGTACAGGTACGAGGGGGAAGGACACACACGAACGTACAGGTACGAGGGGGGAGGACACACACGGAACGTGCAGGTACGAGGGGGAGGACACACGAGACGTACAGGTACGAGGGGGAGGACACACACGGGACGTGCAGGTACGAGGGGGGAAGGACACACACGAACGTGCAGGTACGAGGGGGAGGACACACACGAACGTACAGGTACTGAGGGGGAGGACACACACGAACGTACAGGTACGAGGGGGAGGACACACACGAACGTACAGGTGCGAGGGGGAGGCACGACGTGGAGGCGAACGTACAGGTACGAGGGGGAGGACACACACACGAACGTACAGGTACGAGGGGGAAGGACACACACGAACGTACAGGTACGAGGGGGAAGGACACACACGAACGTACAGGTACGAGGGGGGAAGGACACACACGAACGTACAGGTACGAGGGGGGAAGGACACACACGAACGTACAGGTACGAGGGGGAAGGACACACACGAACGTACAGGTACGAGGGGGAAGGACACACACGAACGTACAGGTACGAGGGGGAAGGACACACACGAACGTACAGGTACGAGGGGGAAGGACACACACGAACGTACAGGTACGAGGGGGAAGGACACACACGAACGTACAGGTACGAGGGGGAAGGACACACACGAACGTACAGGTACGAGGGGGGAGGACACACACGAACGTACAGGTACGAGGGGAAGGACACACACGAACGTACAGGTACGAGGGGAAGGACACACACGAACGTACAGGTACGAGGGGGAAGGACACACACGAACGTACAGGTACGAGGGGGAAGGACACACACGAACGTACAGGTACGAGGGGGAAGGACACACACGAACGTACAGGTACGAGGGGGGAAGGACACACGAACGTACAGGTACGAGGGGGAAGGACACACACGAACGTACAGGTACGAGGGGGAAGGACACACACGAACGTACAGGTACGAGGGGGAAGGACACACACGAACGTACAGGTACGAGGGGAAGGACACACACGAACGTACAGGTACGAGGGGGGAAGGACACACACGAACGTACAGGTACGAGGGGAAGGACACACACGAACGTACAGGTACGAGGGGGAAGGACACACACGAACGTACAGGTACGAGGGGGGAAGGACACACACGAACGTACAGGTACGTACAGGTACGAGGGGGGAAGGACACACACGAACGTACAGGTACGAGGGGGGAAGGACACACACGAACGTACAGGTACGAGGGGGGAGGACACACACGAACGTACAGGTACGAGGGGGAAGGACACACACGAACGTACAGGTACGAGGGGGAAGGACACACACGAACGTACAGGTACGAGGGGGAAGGACACACACGAACGTACAGGTACGAGGGGGAGGACACACACGAACGTGCAGGTACGAGGGGAGGACACACGAACGTACAGGTCGAGGGGGAGGACACACGAGACGTGCAGGTACGAGGGGAGGACACACACGAGGCGTGGGGGAGGACACACACGGAACGTGCAGGTACGAGGGGGAGGACACACACGAACGTGCAGGTACGAGGGGGAGGACACACACGAACGTGCAGGTACGAGGGGGAGGACACACACGAACGTGCAGGTACGAGGGGGGAGGACACACACGAACGTGCAGGTACGAGGGGGGAGGACACACACGAACGTACAGGTACGAGGGGGAGGACACACACGAACGTGCAGGTACGAGGGGGAGGACACACACGAGACGTACAGGTACGAGGGGGAGGACACACGAGACGTACAGGTACGAACGTACAGGGGGAGGGGGGACACACACGAACGTACAGGTACGAGGGGGAGGACACACACGAACGTACAGGTACGAGGGGGAAGGACACACACGAACGTACAGGTACGAGGGGGGAAGGACACACACGAACGTACAGGTACGAGGGGGAAGGACACACACGAACGTACAGGTACGAGGGGGAAGGACACACACGAACGTACAGGTACGAGGGGGAAGGACACACACGAACGTACAGGTACGAGGGGGGAAGGACACACACGAACGTACAGGTACGAGGGGGAAGGACACACACGAACGTACAGGTACGAGGGGGAAGGACACACACGAACGTACAGGTACGAGGGGGGAAGGACACACACGAACGTACAGGTACGAGGGGGAAGGACACACACGAACGTACAGGTACGAGGGGGAAGGACACACACGAACGTACAGGTACGAGGGGGAAGGACACACACGAACGTACAGGTACGAGGGGGAAGGACACACACGAACGTACAGGTACGAGGGGGAAGGACACACACGAACGTACAGGTACGAGGGGGGAAGGACACACACGAACGTACAGGTACGAGGGGGGAAGGACACACACGAACGTACAGGTACGAGGGGGAAGGACACACACGAACGTACAGGTACGAGGGGGGAAGGACACACACGAACGTACAGGTACGAGGGGGAAGGACACACACGAACGTACAGGTACGAGGGGGAAGGACACACACGAACGTACAGGTACGAGGGGGAAGGACACACACGAACGTACAGGTACGAGGGGGAAGGACACACACGAACGTACAGGTACGAGGGGGGAAGGACACACACGAACGTACAGGTACGAGGGGAAGGACACACACGAACGTACAGGTACGAGGGGGAAGGACACACACGAACGTACAGGTACGAGGGAGAAGGACGCACACGCACGTACCGGTTCGAGGGGGGAAGGACACACACGAACGTACAGGTACGAGGGGGAAGGACACACACGAACGTACAGGTACGAGGGGGGAAGGACACACACGAACGTACAGGTACGAGGGGGGAAGGACACACGAACGTACAGGTACGAGGGGGGAAGGACACACACGAACGTACAGGTACGAGGGGGAAGGACACACACGAACGTACAGGTACGAGGGGGGAAGGACACACACGAACGTACAGGTACGAGGGGGGAAGGACACACACGAACGTACAGGTACGAGGGGGAAGGACACACACGAACGTACAGGTACGAGGGGGAAGGACACACACGAACGTACAGGTACGAGGGGGAAGGACACACACGAACGTACAGGTACGAGGGGGAAGGACACACACGAACGTACAGGTACGAGGGGGGAAGGACACACACGAACGTACAGGTACGAGGGGGAAGGACACACGAACGTACAGGTACGAGGGGGAAGGACACACACGAACGTACAGGTACGAGGGGGAAGGACACACACGAACGTACAGGTACGAGGGGGGAAGGACACACACGAACGTACAGGTACGAGGGGGAAGGACACACACGAACGTACAGGTACGAGGGGGAAGGACACACACGAACGTACAGGTACGAGGGGGAAGGACACACACGAACGTACAGGTACGAGGGGGAAGGACACACACGAACGTACAGGTACGAGGGGGAAGGACACACACGAACGTACAGGTACGAGGGGGAAGGACACACGAACGTACAGGTACGAGGGGGGAAGGACACACACGAACGTACAGGTACGAGGGGGGAAGGACACACACGAACGTACAGGCACGAGGGGGGAAGGACACACACGAACGTACAGGTACGAGAGGGGAAGGACACACACGAACGGACAGGAACGAGGGGGAAGGACACACACGAACGTACAGGTACGAGGGGGGAAGGACACACACGAACGTACAGGTACGAGGGGGGAAGGACACACACGAACGTACAGGTACGAGGGGGAAGGACACACACGAACGTACAGGTACGAGGGGGAAGGACACACGAACGTACAGGTACGAGGGGGGAAGGACACACACGAACGTACAGGTACGAGGGGGGAAGGACACACACGAACGTACAGGTACGAGGGGGAAGGACACACACGAACGTACAGGTACGAGGGGGAAGGACACACACGAACGTACAGGTACGAGGGGGGAAGGACACACACGAACGTACAGGTACGAGGGGGAAGGACACACACGAACGTACAGGTACGAGGGGGAAGGACACACACGAACGTACAGGTACGAGGGGGAAGGACACACACGAACGTACAGGTACGAGGGGGAAGGACACACACGAACGTACAGGTACGAGGGGGAAGGACACACGAACGTACAGGTACGAGGGGGAAGGACACACACGAACGTACAGGTACGAGGGGGAAGGACACACACGAACGTACAGGTACGAGGGGGAAGGACACACACGAACGTACAGGTACGAGGGGGAAGGACACACACGAACGTACAGGTACGAGGGGGAAGGACACACACGAACGTACAGGTACGAGGGGGAAGGACACACACGAACGTACAGGTACGAGGGGGGAAGGACACACACGAACGTACAGGTACGAGGGGGGAAGGACACACACGAACGTACAGGTACGAGGGGGAAGGACACACACGAACGTACAGGTACGAGGGGGAAGGACACACACGAACGTACAGGTACGAGGGGGGAAGGACACACACGAACGTACAGGTACGAGGGGGAAGGACACACACGAACGTACAGGTGCGAGGGGGAAGGACACACACGAACGTACAGGTACGAGGGGGAAGGACACACGAACGTACAGGTACGAGGGGGAAGGACACACGAACGTACAGGTACGAGGGGGGAAGGACACACACGAACGTACAGGTACGAGGGGGAAGGACACACACGAACGTACAGGTACGAGGGGGGAAGGACACACACGAACGTACAGGTACGAGGGGGGAAGGACACACACGAACGTACAGGTACGAGGGGGAAGGACACACACGAACGTACAGGTACGAGGGGGAAGGACACACACGAACGTACAGGTACGAGGGGGGAAGGACACACACGAACGTACAGGTACGAGGGGGAAGGACACACACGAACGTACAGGTACGAGGGGGAAGGACACACACGAACGTACAGGTACGAGGGGGAAGGACACACACGAACGTACAGGTACGAGGGGGAAGGACACACACGAACGTACAGGTACGAGGGGGAAGGACACACGAACGTACAGGTACGAGGGGGAAGGACACACGAACGTACAGGTACGAGGGGGAAGGACACACACGAACGTACAGGTACGAGGGGGAAGGACACACACGAACGTACAGGTACGAGGGGGGAAGGACACACGAACGTACAGGTACGAGGGGGAAGGACACACACGAACGTACAGGTACGAGGGGGAAGGACACACGAACGTACAGGTACGAGGGGGAAGGACACACACGAACGTACAGGTACGAGGGGGAAGGACACACGAACGTACAGGTACGAGGGGGAAGGACACACGAACGTACAGGTACGAGGGGGAAGGACACACGAACGTACAGGTACGAGGGGAAGGACACACACGAACGTACAGGTACGAGGGGGAAGGACACACGAACGTACAGGTACGAGGGGGGAAGGGACACACGAACGTACAGGTACGAGGGGGGAAGGACACACGAACGTACAGGTACGAGGGGGAAGGACACACACGAACGTACAGGTACGAGGGGGGAAGGACACACACGAACGTACAGGTACGAGGGGGAAGGACACACACGAACGTACAGGTACGAGGGGGAAGGACACACGAACGTACAGGTACGAGGGGGAAGGACACACGAACGTACAGGTACGAGGGGGGAAGGACACACGAACGTACAGGTACGAGGGGGAAGGACACACACGAACGTACAGGTACGAGGGGGAAGGACACACGAACGTACAGGTACGAGGGGGAAGGACACACGAACGTACAGGTACGAGGGGGAAGGACACACACGAACGTACAGGTACGAGGGGGAAGGACACACACGAACGTACAGGTACGAGGGGGAAGGACACACACGAACGTACAGGTACGAGGGGGAAGGACACACACGAACGTACAGGTACGAGGGGGAAGGACACACGAACGTACAGGTACGAGGGGGAAGGACACACGAACGTACAGGTACGAGGGGGAAGGACACACGAACGTACAGGTACGAGGGGGAAGGACACACGAACGTACAGGTACGAGGGGGAAGGACACACACGAACGTACAGGTACGAGGGGGGAAGGACACACACGAACGTACAGGTACGAGGGGGAAGGACACACACGAACGTACAGGTACGAGGGGGAAGGACACACGAACGTACAGGTACGAGGGGGAAGGACACACACGAACGTACAGGTACGAGGGGGAAGGACACACACGAACGTACAGGTACGAGGGGGAAGGACACACGAACGTACAGGTACGAGGGGGAAGGACACACACGAACGTACAGGTACGAGGGGGAAGGACACACACGAACGTACAGGCACGAGGGGGAAGGACACACACGAACGTACAGGTACGAGGGGGAAGGACACACACGGCAGGTGGAAGGACACACACGAACGTACAGGTACGAGGGGGAAGGACACACACGAACGTACAGGTACGAGGGGGAAGGACACACGAACGTACAGGTACGAGGGGGAAGGACACACGAACGTACAGGTACGAGGGGGAAGGACACACGAACGTACAGGTACGAGGGGGAAGGACACACGAACGTACAGGTACGAGGGGGGAAGGACACACGAACGTACAGGTACGAGGGGGAAGGACACACGAACGTACAGGTACGAGGGGGAAGGACACACGAACGTACAGGTACGAGGGGGAAGGACACACGAACGTACAGGTACGAGGGGGAAGGACACACACGAACGTACAGGTACGAGGGGGAAGGACACACACGAACGTACAGGTACGAGGGGGGAAGGACACACGAACGTACAGGTACGAGGGGGAAGGACACACGAACGTACAGGTACGAGGGGGAAGGACACACACGAACGTACAGGTACGAGGGGGAAGGACACACGAACGTACAGGTACGAGGGGGAAGGACACACGAACGTACAGGTACGAGGGGGAAGGACACACACGAACGTACAGGTACGAGGGGGAAGGACACACACGAACGTACAGGTACGAGGGGGAAGGACACACACGAACGTACAGGTACGAGGGGGAAGGACACACGAACGTACAGGTACGAGGGGGAAGGACACACGAACGTACAGGTACGAGGGGGAAGGACACACGAACGTACAGGTACGAGGCGGGAAGGACACACGAACGTACAGGTACGAGGCGGGAAGGACACACGAACGTACAGGTACGAGGGGGGAAGGACACACGAACGTACAGGTACGAGGGGGGAAGGACACACGAACGTACAGGTACGAGGGGGGAAGGACACACGAACGTACAGGTACGAGGCGGGAAGGACACACGAACGTACAGGTACGAGGCGGGAAGGACACACGAACGTACAGGTACGAGGGGGGAAGGACACACGAACGTACAGGTACGAGGGGGAAGGACACACACGAACGTACAGGTACGAGGGGGAAGGACACACGAACGTACAGGTACGAGGGGGAAGGACACACGAACGTACAGGTACGAGGGGGAAGGACACACGAACGTACAGGTACGAGGGGGAAGGACACACGAACGTACAGGTACGAGGGGGGAAGGACACACGAACGTACAGGTACGAGGGGGAAGGACACACGAACGTACAGGTACGAGGGGGAAGGACACACGAACGTACAGGTACGAGGGGGAAGGACACACACGAACGTACAGGTACGAGGGGGAAGGACACACACGAACGTACAGGTACGAGGGGGGAAGGACACACGAACGTACAGGTACGAGGGGGAAGGACACACACGAACGTACAGGTACGAGGGGGAAGGACACACGAACGTACAGGTACGAGGGGAAGGACACACACGAACGTACAGGTACGAGGGGGAAGGACACACGAACGTACAGGTACGAGGGGGAAGGACACACGAACGTACAGGTACGAGGGGGAAGGACACACACGAACGTACAGGTACGAGGGGGAAGGACACACACGAACGTACAGGTACGAGGGGGAAGGACACACACGAACGTACAGGTACGAGGGGGAAGGACACACGAACGTACAGGTACGAGGGGGAAGGACACACGAACGTACAGGTACGAGGGGGGAAGGACACACGAACGTACAGGTACGAGGGGGAAGGACACACGAACGTACAGGTACGAGGGGGAAGGACACACGAACGTACAGGTACGAGGGGAAGGACACACACGAACGTACAGGTACG
Source organism: Eptatretus burgeri (assembly GCF_056783735.1). Classification (NCBI taxonomy): domain Eukaryota; kingdom Metazoa; phylum Chordata; class Myxini; order Myxiniformes; family Myxinidae; genus Eptatretus; species Eptatretus burgeri. The sequence goes on along the minus strand of NC_140976.1, from coordinate 1,876,815 downwards.
AGGGGAAGGACACACACGAACGTACAGGTACGAGGGGGAAGGACACACGAACGTACAGGTACGAGGGGGAAGGACACACGAACGTACAGGTACGAGGGGGAAGGACACACGAACGTACAGGTACGAGGGGGAAGGACACACGAACGTACAGGTACGAGGGGGAAGGACACACACGAACGTACAGGTACGAGGGGGAAGGACACACGAACGTACAGGTACGAGGGGGAAGGACACACACGAACGTACAGGTACGAGGGGGAAGGACACACACGAACGTACAGGTACGAGGGGGAAGGACACACACGAACGTACAGGTACGAGGGGGAAGGACACACGAACGTACAGGTACGAGGGGGAAGGACACACACGAACGTACAGGTACGAGGGGGAAGGACACACACGAACGTACAGGTACGAGGGGGAAGGACACACGAACGTACAGGTACGAGGGGGAAGGACACACGAACGTACAGGTACGAGGGGGAAGGACACACGAACGTACAGGTACGAGGGGGAAGGACACACGAACGTACAGGTACGAGGGGGAAGGACACACGAACGTACAGGTACGAGGGGGAAGGACACACGAACGTACAGGTACGAGGGGGAAGGACACACGAACGTACAGGTACGAGGGGGAAGGACACACACGAACGTACAGGTACGAGGGGGAAGGACACACGAACGTACAGGTACGAGGGGGAAGGACACACGAACGTACAGGTACGAGGGGGAAGGACACACGAACGTACAGGTACGAGGGGGAAGGACACACGAACGTACAGGTACGAGGGGGAAGGACACACGAACGTACAGGTACGAGGGGGAAGGACACACGAACGTACAGGTACGAGGGGGAAGGACACACGAACGTACAGGTACGAGGGGGAAGGACACACGAACGTACAGGTACGAGGGGGGAAGGACACACGAACGTACAGGTACGAGGGGGGAAGGACACACGAACGTACAGGTACGAGGGGGGAAGGACACACGAACGTACAGGTACGAGGGGGGAAGGACACACGAACGTACAGGTACGAGGGGGGAAGGACACACGAACGTACAGGTACGAGGAGGGAAGGACACACGAACGTACAGGTACGAGGAGGGAAGGACACACGAACGTACAGGTACGAGGAGGGAAGGACACACGAACGTACAGGTACGAGGAGTGAAGGACACACGAACGTACAGGTACGAGGAGGGAAGGACACACGAACGTACAGGTACGAGGAGTGAAGGACACACGAACGTACAGGTACGAGGAGGGAAGGACACACACGAACGTACAGGTACGAGGAGGGAAGGACACACGAACGTACAGGTACGAGGGGGGAAGGACACACGAACGTACAGGTACGAGGAGGGAAGGACACACGAACGTACAGGTACGAGGGGGGAAGGACACACGAACGTACAGGTACGAGGGGGGAAGGACACACGAACGTACAGGTACGAGGGGGGAAGGACACACGAACGTACAGGTACGAGGAGGGAAGGACACACGAACGTACAGGTACGAGGAGTGAAGGACACACGAACGTACAGGTACGAGGAGGGAAGGACACACGAACGTACAGGTACGAGGAGTGAAGGACACGAACGTACAGGTACGAGGAGGGAAGGACACACGAACGTACAGGTACGAGGAGTGAAGGACACGAACGTACAGGTACGAGGAGGGAAGGACACACGAACGTACAGGTACGAGGAGGGAAGGACACACGAACGTACAGGTACGAGGAGGGAAGGATACACGAACGTACAGGTACGAGGAGGGAAGGATACACGAACGTACAGGTACGAGGAGGGAAGGACACACGAACGTACAGGTACGAGGTGTTTGAAAGCACGAGTGAATGGAGTGGTTGGAGAGTCGGTGTGGGGATTGTGGGTTTGGTATAAAAAGAGCTTCACCCTCTCCACCCTCACCCGGTGTGATTGGTGTGTTCACGACATCACGGTTTGTAATCACCACCGTACCTCATGATTGAGTTGATAGACCAGTCCAAGGCGCCGTTCCACCCACACGAACAAGATGGAGAGTGAGCACAAGACCGCGACCAGGAGGAGAAGGACGAACAACATCGTCCCGAACGAAACACGTTCCGTTCAGTTGACCTTTGTACGTGGTGACGTCACCGGTTTGCCGGAAGCAGAGAAACCAAATAATTCGGTGAGTGACGTCATTGGCGACAAACTCGCGTTGACTCCCGCCAGGCGGTGTCCGATTACCAATCATCTCGCTCGCGCTCGCCAAGCCTGCCGTTCCGTATCATCCGTTTCGATGGAGTGCTTAAGCCGCTTGACGAGCGCTCCACAAGCTGTTTGGTCATGGAACATACCCCAAGATAAAGTATGACGTACTCGCCTTTACCACGTTAAATTCACTCATATGTGTTTTATCGAAAGTCCCTCAAACTCACCCGCGGGTTTGTGTGTTCAGCACTCGGTCGGCCGATCATAATTTTTATTCGCTCATACACCGCCCAAATACTCGGATCCTCCCTGCAGGAGTTCTCATTCCGTGAATAAAAAAACCTTTTTGCTCTCTTCGAGCAGCGTTTTCAAAAGGTGTAAATCCTGTTTATAATGAAGGTTTTCACCATGAAGGAGTTCACGCCCAAGTGATGGCGGCTTCACAGAGGTTTCTTATTATCAACGAACAAAACATCCGGCAGGGGTTGCACATCCGGGCATTTGTCCGCGAGCGTCCGCACTTCCGCCTAGCAACGATCGCTAAGGACCGAACAATCGAGGTCGGACACAGGATGCGCTCCGTGGATTGGCAGTGCCGACTCACATTCTCTCACATTCTCTCACATTCTCTCACAGTCTCTCACATTGAGTAATATCGTCATGAAACCTTTAACAGACGCTGGACAAATCAAATGATTGAACAACATTCGGTAAATATTAAACAAATGGCACTGACTGTCCGAAAGGACCGTCTGGAACCCCCCCCCCCCCCATCCACTTTCTCAACAATCCTCTGGAAGAAGTCCTTTCTTTCAAGCTTCTGCGTCTCACTATCTGCCATGATCTTTCCTGGGAAAGCCACATTTTCAAACTGGCCTCCAAAGTCAGTCGACGACTGGGAATCCTCCATTGTGCAAAGTCCTTCCTCGGCCCACCTGAGCTCCTGACCACATACAAGCTTTTATCCACAGCCTGATTGAAGTACTGCTCTCTACCCTGGGCTGGCGCTCCTGCCTCTCACCTTTCTCGGATTCACGCTGTGGAAACCGAGGCATTTAGGATCTTCCCCCCCCCCCCCCAATATTTCCGCAGGTCGCTCACGATCCGCCAGCAACACCTTCTGGTAAAACTACCCAAATCACAGATCACTGCCCACCTTCACTCTTTCATTCCTTTTTTTCCCACTTTTAGAACAAACTCCCACACTCTCTTCAATCTCACTCTTCCCTCCAGGTCTTCAAAACAGTTGTTCACCACCACCTCTTATCTTCCCCCATCTAACACCGTGATCTTTTCTGCCCCCGTTAATCCACGCCAAACCCACCTCCTTCATATTCCCTGCTTTCCTTCCTGAAAGTCCCTGTAATGTCAAACTTGTATCCCCTGTGTACCCCATCCCATCCCTCTCCCTTCCACAGATCTCCTCATGTTTGTTCGCCATTGTTTTTGTCCTTCCTTCTCCCACCCCTAGTCTCCTACTCCCCTTGTTCGTTCTGTGTTAGCTCTCATATGAGCCTCGACATTGTATACAAAAAAAATTTAAAAGACTGGTTGCTGATACATGGATTTTCATTTCAATAATATCCAACCGTTCTGCAGATTTTTGTTAATATATTAATTTCCAATCCAAGATGGCTGACGAACCATGTGACCTATGACATCATAAATTTACATTCTGCCTCCAATCCTCCAGTGGAATATGTGTGTGAAGTTTCGTGTTAATCAGATGAGGTGTGTGTGGTGAATTGAGGTGAATTGAGGGAAATGACGCGGGATCACATGTTGTGCGTCTCGCGTATAAGGGGAGGTCTCCGCGGCACGGGGTGATTGTCCCCGGGGCATTGCCATTTACATCGGCTGTTCACTTGGTGCTCATTGACTGAAGGTGCTCATTGACTGGTGAGAATGGAGATTATATCAAACTCCGTGCTTACGCGGATTTATTCTGCGATGATTAATCGCACATGTATACGTTACTGCTTATGTACTCCTAGCTGAACCTGTATTCCCCGGTGTGCCCGCAGAAGCGGCTCCAATCAAATGGAATAAAGCCTAAACTCTGAAGGTTCTTCTCTCGCTCTCATTTCAGTGTGTTTTTCTCTCCAAGATGGCCGCCAAACCATGTGACTTGTGACGTCATAATTTTTACTATGTATGCAGACATGATGGAAGATGATAGTTGCAAATTTTCGCTTCGTTAGGTTATGTGATTCCAGAGAAAACATTATTTAATATTTTTCTTGAATCCAACATGGCTGCCAAACCATGTGACCTATCAATTAGAAAATATCAAAAGGCACCAGTTCACCACTTGCTTGATATGTGTACCAAATTTCGTAAATATATATTGAGGGGATTTGTAGTTAAGCTCCGGAAACGAAATGTGACGGACGGACGGAACCCATTTCTATATCCCCGCCAACTTCGTTGGTTGGTGGGGATAAAAAAAATTGATATAATTCAGTGTAATGCGGTTATTATCCTCCAATAGAAACAACATTCCCTCCAACTTGATGTGCAAATGTCGTCATGGGAAGAGAATGCCCACTTCATATCATGAATGTTAACACATTGTACATGTGTGCTCAGGCTCATGACAATGCCCTGTCAAAGTTCACAAAAACCTTCAGCAAAACTCTACATGAAATCTGCATTTAACAAGAAAAAAAATTATATTTTAATGTAAAAACATCGATGGATGAAATAAATAAACAACCAAACAAGGTGGGGTTGACACCACATTACGATGCCACAATTGTGGTGTCACTACTACCTTGGTTGGTTTTTTTTTTTTAAGATTTTGTCTCTATGTTTTTACATTTTTTTCTTTCATTAATTTTTTCTTGTTTCTGAAATTTTTTTGAAAGTAATAAAATACTTAATGTTTTACATTTTTTTTTTTTTTGTATACCTTGGTCGAGGCTCGTATGAGAGCGAACACACAACTCACAGCAAGGAGGCATGAGACAAGAGGGGCAGGAGTGGAAGGGACAAAACATTGGGGAACAGACACATTAGGTGAACTGTGGAAGGGAGAGGGATGGGGATGGGACAGGGAACATGGCGAAGAGAAGATGGAAATTTCAGGGACTTTCAGGAAAGAAAGCAGGAGAATTGAAGGAAGTGGGCTTGGGTGGATTATCGGGGGTAGAAAAGATCGAGGATTTGGATGGGGGAAGATAAGAGGTGGTGGTGAACAGCTGTTTTGAAAGCCTGGAGGGAAGAATGGGAAAGAATAGAGTGAGGAAGTTTATTCCAAAGGCGGGAAAAAAGAGGAATGAAAGAGTGAAGATGAGCAGTGATTCGTGATTTTGGTAGTTTTACCAGAAGGGGGTTGTTGGCGGACCTTGAGCGCCCTGTGGAAATGTGGTGGGGACAAATCGCAGAGAGAGCAGGGGGGCAAGGCTGGAGAGGAGTCTGTAGAAGACAGAAAGACCACCGACCAACCTGCGGTGATTGAGTGAGAGGCCCAAAGACTCAGCTTCATTACGGGAGATGCCGATGATCTTAAATGCCCTGGTTTCGACAGCGTGAAGCCGAGAAAGGTGGGAGGCAGGAGCACCAGCCCAGAGGGGAGAGCAGTACTCCATCAGGCTACGGACAAAAGCTTTGTAAGTGGTCAGGAGCTCAAGAGGGCCGAGGAAGGACTTAGCACGACGGAGGATTCCCAGTCGGCGACTGGCTTTTGAGGCGAGGTTGGAAATGTGACTTTCCCAGGAAAGGTCATGGCAGATAGTGAGACCTAGAAGCTTGAAGGAAAAGACTTCTTCCAGAGGATTGTTGAGAAAGTGGATGGGGGGGTTTGTAAACGGTCCTTTCGAAGAGACATAGTGAGAGTGTGAGATTTGTCTGGATTGAAAGACATGTTCCACGTGTTGGACCAGTTTGTGATTTTATCCAGATCTGCAGTGAGTGAAGAAGCTGCTGCTTGCCGATCTGAGGGATGACAGATGGTACGGCAGAGGGTGGAGTCGTCGGCAAAGAGAAATAGAGGATTTTCCAGAGAGTCCGAGAGATCATTGATGAAAACCAGAAAAAGAACAGGGCCCAGAAGGCTACCTTGAGGAACTCCAGCCTGCACAGGAAGAGGGGATGAAAGAACTCCATTTAGGGCCACACGTTGACTGCGACAGGAGAGGAAGTCTGCGAGCCATGAGTGGAGATGGCCTTGAATACCATGGGAAGAGAGTTTGGTGAGTAGGGCAGGGTGCCAGACTGTGTCAAAAGCACGTGATATGTCCAGGGATACGGCTCGGATTTCCTGTCTGGCATTGAGGACCTCCATCCATTGATGGGAGAGCAGAAGCAGCATATCCAGGGTAGAGTGACCTGGTCTGAAACCAAATTGATGATTGGAAATCAAGCCATTGGAGAAGAAATTCTGAAGAATTTTGTTACGAGCAAATACAACCCGTCGCTGAGAGGAGGCAGGTGTAGGGAGGATGAAGAAGGGAGAGAGGAGGTGGGAAGAGCGACACCTCATCAAACATTGCTATACACTGTGAGGGGGAGAGAGGGAGAGGGAGAGACACAGAGAGAGAAAGAGAGAAAGAGAGAAAGAGAGAAAGAGAGAAAGAGAGAAAGAGAGAAAGAGAGAAAGAGAGAAAGAGAGAAAGAGAAAGAGAAAGAGAAAGAGAGAGAGAGAGAGAGAGAGAGAGAGAGAGAGAGAGAGAGAGAGAGAGAGAGAGAGAGAGAGAGAGAGAGACAGAGAGACAGAGACAGAGACAGAGAGAGAGAGAGAGAGAGAGAGAGAGAGAGAGAGAGAGAGAGAGAGAGAGAGAGAGAGAGAGAGAGAGAGAGAGAGAGAGAGAGAGAGAGAGAGAGAGTTGAGGTGTTAATACCAGTGATTTTGGACTAAACGATGCAGAAATCAAGAAAATGACAAAATACCAAGACCTCAAGAATGAAATGAGAAGATCCTGGAAACTGAAGAATGTCAAAGTTATACCAGTGAGAGTTGGAGCTACAGGAATGATGACGAAGAACCTCACAGAGATATTAAAAACATCCCTGGGAATATTACAACAAACAAACTACAGTTGGAATCTGTCCTGGGCTCAGTGACGATCTTGAACAGCACAAAACTTTGAGAACAGAAAACTTCACAGCTTGGTCCATGAATCGTGACCCCTTACTGAAATGAAGGTGGATACTTTGAGCCCACCCTGGATCCTGGTGTTGGCGCAGTGGTTAGGGCAGCGGCTTGGGATCCAAAAGGTCCTGAGTTCAAGCCCCGTTGGGCCACTGAATTAATACACCAGGGGGTTGACTCAGCCTGTCATCCTTCCGAGGTCGGCGAAATAAGTACCAGTGTACTGGGCCGGTGTATACCCCGGTTAAAATAGGTGTACCATATCCCTGTGTCGTAAGAGGCGACCAGGGTTGCGTCAGGAAGGGCATCCGGCGTAAAACATGTGCCAAATCACTATGCGGATCATACGGATGATCCGCTGTGGCGACCCCTAACGGGAGCAGCTGAAAGAAGAAGAAGACTTTGAGCCCACCCTGGGAGGACTGCATTCCACATCCTGAAACACACACACACACACACACACACACACACACACACACACACACACACACACACACACACACACACACACACACACACACACACATTAGTGCTTGGCCGATTTCGGCAATTATTCAGGAATCGGCAGGTTGGAGTCGGTGTGATTAGCGACTATCGCCAGGTTGGACTCAGTGTGATTAGCGACTATCGGCAGGTTGGAGTCAGTGTGATTAGCGACTATCGGCCGTTTGAAGTCAGTGTGATTAGCGACTATCGGCAGCTTGGAGTCAGTGTGATTAGCGACTATCGGCAGGTTGGAGTCAGTGTGATTAGCGACTATCGGCAGGTTGGAGTCAGTGTGATTAGCGACTATCGGCCGTTTGGGGTCAGTGTGATTAGCAACTATCGGCAGGTTGGAGTCAGTGTGATTAACGACTATCGGCAGGTTGAAGTCAGTGTGATTAGCGACTATCGGCAGGTTGGAGTCGGTGTGATTAGCGACTATTGGCAGGTTGGAGTCCGTGTGATTAACGACTATTGGCAGGTTGGAGTCGGTGTGTTACCGACTATCGGCAGGTTGGAGTCCATGTGATTACCGACTATTGGCAGGTTGGAGTCCGTGTGATTAACGACTATCGGCAGGTTGGAGTCCGTGTGATTACCAACTATCGGCAGGTTGGAGTCCGTGTGATTACCGACTGCAGTACAAACTGTATACAACCCAAAATCATAAAGTAGCTTTCACCAAAAAGCATTTATATAGATGTTTTTAAGGAGATGTTCACAAACATTAATCTTTCTTCGCAACTTTGTGTGACGGGTGAAAAAATACTTGGCTCGGTAATTTAGAAAACATGTTAATACGGCAAAGGGCTCGGAAATCACATGATATCATACAGTATGTATACGCACGGACCCACGGTCCGAGGCTTGTGACGAGGGCAAGCACTCGAGTCCCTGCCGATCATCTGGTCCGAAGGCCGCCAGGCACAGATAACTCTGCGCACTGGCAGGTTGCCAGGCAACCCCGAACTCCGATTGGCATTGCCAATCTGGGCACGGTTACACAACTTCACGTGATACCTTAGCTGTAGACGGCTGGATAATTAGGGTCTCGTGCCCTCAGCACACACTCGGATTACTGCCGAGCGGTACAGTGAGTGTGTGCTGGCTAACAAAACAAATCACGAAGGGTACAACTTCTTGTCTAACTATACTTGTGCACTGCATCGGACCAATAAAGGAAAAGACAACCGAGACAGATTGGAAATAACAACAAACAATTATTTATTTCAAACACACAAGCAAGCAATCATTTAAAAGCAAGTATTCATAAGCAAGAAAGCAAAAAGGCACGTAAGAGCAGATTTAAGCATAACACATATTCTTCTTATTCAATCTTACACAAAAGACTTGGCCATAATTCACTCAGGGGAGAAGAATAAAACAAGAAGGACTTGAAAATAAAACAGAAGTAATGAATGTAGAAAAGAAAAGCAGAGTCTTTTATTTTCTCTCTCTCCTCACACAAATATTATACAAGAGAATGTGGAGGTATTGTGATGGTGAATAACGGGCCATCAGATGTCATCACATATAATGTTGGTGAACAAACAATCCATTGATTGTAATTGCGGACATTGCATGATTATTTGTTGTAATTAGCCGTAATTATTATCTTTCTATAATTCCAGCAATCTGTGCATGTGTGTGTGTGTGTGTGTGTGTGTGTGTGTGTGTGTGTGTGTGTGTGTGTGTGTGTGTGTGTGTGTGTGTGTGTGTGTGTGTGTCTGCGACCGCTGTTTCTTGACAACCACTGGTCCGATCTCATTGAAACTTGCCAAGTATATAGCTGGGGCCCTGTGGATGTGCCTTTTCAAGGTTTGATATTAATCGGACAAGTGGTTCCCAAGTTACGGCCATTTATTTACCAACCAATGACAGGACACCGTGCTATGACATCATATATGACGTCACAATTCCTCCTTTTTTTTCTTTTTTTTTGCACGTACGGCCACGCACGTACAGGCACGCACGTACGGGCACTCAAGAGCGAAGGAACGGCCTGTGTGGTTGTTGTTTCTAGCACGCGGGTTGAACGTTTTTTTCTTTTTCTTTTGCACGTACGACCATGCACGTATGGGCACGCGAGAGCAAAGGAACGGCCTGTGTGTTTGTTGTTTCTGGTACGCGCTTTGAAAGTTTGATTTTTTTATAATGTTTTATCTTTTTGCACGTCCGGCCACGCACGTACGGGCACGCACTAGTTAGTTTTAATTAGCAGAGCAGTAATTACATTTTATTAATTGTTATAACAATAACCGCAGAGCCCATCTTCAGTGCCTTCACACCCCTTGACTTTTTCACATTTCGTTGTGTTACAGCCTGAATTTAAAATGGATTACATTTACATTTTTGTCACCATTGTACACAAAACACCCCCATCATGACAAATTGAAAACATGATTTTAGAATTTTTACAAATTAATGAAAAATGAAAATCTGAAATGTCTTGGGTCAATAAGTATTCAACCCCTTTGCTGTGACTCCAAATTGACCTCAGGTGCATCCAATTTCCTTTGGTCATCCTTGAGATGTCTCTTAAACTTGAGTGGAGTCCACCCATGGCCAATTCACTTGATTGGACGTGATTTCGAAAGAAACCCACCTTTCTATATAATGTCCCACAGTTGACAGTGCATGTCCGTGCAGAAACTCTATCATGAAGTACAAGGAACTGTTTGGAGAACTCCGAGATAGAATGGTGAGGAGGCATAGATGTGGGGAAGGGTATAAAACAATTTATAGAGTGTTGAAAGTTCCCAAGAGCACAGTGAGGATTCTTCTTCAAGAGGATTGTTGAGAAAGTAAATGGGGGGGGGGGGGGGTTCCAGATGGTCCTTTCGGAGAGACATAGTGAGAATGTGAGATTTGTCCAATGGTACGGCAGAGGGTGGAGTCATCAGCAAAGAGATATAGAGGATTTTCCAGAGAGTCGGAGAGATCATTGATGAAAACCAGAAAAAGAACAGGGCCCAGAACGCTACCTTGAGGAACTCCAGCCTGAAGAGGGGGTGAGAGAACTCCATTTAGGGCCACACGGTGACTGCGACAGGAGAGGAAGTCTGCGAGCCATGAGTGGAGATGGCCTTGGATACCATGGGAAGAGAGTTTGGTGAGCAGGGCAAGTGCCAAACCACATCGAAAGCACGTGATATGTCCAGGGATATGGCTCTGATTTCATGTCTAACACCGAGTACCTCCATCCATTGTTGGGAGAGCAGTAGCTGCATATCCAGGGTAGAATGACCTGGTCTGAAACCAAATTGATGATCAGAAATGAGGCCATTGGAGAAGAGGAAGGATTTAATGTCTGAAGTGATGATGGATGATATCGATTTCCTCGGATCCCCTTTGTGCTTGGGCTGCGCAGGTTCCTCCGTCGGTGATCTCCAGGCCCATGAACCCCATTTGGGGGATTTTCATGTCCACGTCGGTGATTACTCTCTCAGTTTGACATGGTTGATCTTTCTTCTCGGTCTGAAGTCCCAACGATGTTATTAATACTTTATTCTGACCGTCAGTTTTGGTCTTTATGTTGCTCTCGTTCATTGGAGTCTTATTTTTTGAGGACCTTCAGCCTCAGTCCAAGTAGGACAGGATAGAGAATGCCAGGAACTGCCGAGACACCCTCAACTCTCAAAACCGTGCCCTGCGGCCTCAGCATCTTCGTCTTCGTCTTCCCCTTCCCCGACTTCTTCTTCATATTCTTCTTCTTATTCATCCTCATCCTCATCTTCTTCTTCTTCTTCTTCCTCATCCTCATCCTCATCCTCATCCTCTTCTACTTCTTCTACTTCTTCTACTTCTACTACTACTACTACTACTACTACTTCTTCTTCTTCTTGCTCAACCTTTCCTCTCTCTCTTCTTCTTATTCTGCTTCCTCTTCTTCTTTTTCCTCTTCTTCTTCTTCTTCCTCCTACTTTTCCTCTTCTCCCTCTTCCCTTTTCCTCCTCCTCCTCTTCTTCCACTACTTCCTCCTCTTCTTCCGCTACTTCCTCTTCTTCTTCCTCTTACTCTTCCTTTTCTTTCTCCTCCTTCTCCTCCTCCTCTTCTTCTTCCTCTACTTCCTCCTCTTCTTCCTCTTCCTCTTCTTGTTCTTCTTCTTCTTCTCGTTTTCGTGGTGTAAAGTGAAAGGTTCGGGATAAATTGCGAAAACGACTGTGGATCCGTGTGCTTAATTAGCAATTTAATGCAAAAAAAAAACAAGCTTGTTATTCACAGAATGTCGAGTTACGAGTCTCAAATTATCCTTCCAACGTAACTATGTTCTTTATATCACGTGTATAAAATAACGGTTTCATCCACGTCTTTCAGCAACGTTTTTTCATCGTGTAAAAAACGATTCTTTCGTCGTTGTTCATTCACCTCCCACCATTGGCAAAAGTGGTTTGGTGCGGTGTATTTGGAGTCGCTGTTTGCTACTCTGCAGCATTTGAACTTTTATTTACAGTGCATCAATGGGGCTTCAGGACACGCGAGAGAATTCTTCAACGCAGTTCGAACACAGCTTGGCTAATTGATCGTTTTTCTTTGTAAATAACGGTGGACTTGCTCATTGGAACACTTCCGGTTTCGTTTTGGAACACTTCCGGTGTCGTTTTGGAACACTTCCGGTGTCGGTGTCGGTGTTGGCGCGGACGAGGAGCAGGCGGAAGTCGTTCGAGTGATCTGAGGAGGCTGCAGGGATTTTGTCGTGAAGGTGTCGTCAAGTTTCCTCAGCACTGTGGCCTCGTTACCGGACAGTAGATAGACGGTGTTACTTTCCCTTCGCTATATTTAAATAAGATACCTTTGGCTTTGCGAACCGACACAGCGCGGAATCGGCCTTTCATCAGCAATGCCAATGTGTTTATCGACGCCATGAAACGGTTCGCACGGGTTGTGACTTGTATTTGACGGTTTTAATGGGTTTTTTTCCTGTTTCTGTGCAGGAGGGGCATGACAGACGCCGAAAACAACAACTTGAACGAAAACCCCTTTGCGGGGCTTTTCCCCTCACTCGGACAGGCTCAGGATTTCCGTTTCCTGCAGCGTTCAACAGTCCGGACTTCGATCGCGGCCTTACCTTCACTCCCAGGTACAATGATCTTATCCTCCTCACACCTTTATCCAGGTACAGGACACACCTCCCTAAACACACCTCTCGACCAGGTACAGGACACACCTCCCTAAACACACCTCTCGACCAGGTACAGGACACACCTCCCTAAACACACCTCTCAACCAGGTACAGGACACACCTCCCTAAACACACCTCAACCAGGTACAGGACACACCTCCCTAAACACACCTCTCGACCAGGTACAGGACACACCTCCCTAAACACACCTCTCAACCAGGTACAGGACACACCTCCCTAAACACACCTCTCAACCAGGTACAGGACACACCTCCCAAAACACACCTCTCAACCAGGTACAGGACCCACCTCCCTAAACACACCTCTCAACCAGGTACAGGACACACCTCCCTAAACACACCTCCCTAAACACACCTCTCGACCAGGTACAGGACACACCTCCCAAAACACACCTCTCAACCAGGTACAGGACCCACCTCCCTAAACACACCTCTCAACCAGGTACAGGACCCACCTCCCTAAACACACCTCTCAACCAGGTACAGGACCCACCTCCCTAAACACACCTCTCGACCAGGTACAGGACACACCTCCCAAAACACACCTCTCAACCAGGTACAGGACCCACCTCCCTAAACACACCTCTCAACCAGGTACAGGACCCACCTCCATAAACACACCTCTATCTAGGTACAGGACACACCTCCCTAAACACACCTCTATCCAGGTACAGGACCCACCTCCCTAAACACACCTCTCAACCAGGTACAGGACACACCTCCCTAAACACACCTCTCGACCAGGTACAGGACACACCTCGCAAAACGCACCTCTCAACCAGTTACAGGACCCACCTCCCTAAACACACCTCTCAACCAGGTACAGGACCCACCTCCCTAAACACAACTCTCGACCAGGTACAGGACACACCTCCCTAAACACACCTCTCAGCCAGGTACAGGACCCACCTCCCTAAACACACCTCTCAACCAGGTACAGGACCCACCTCCCTAAACACACCTCTCGACCAGGTACAGGACACACCTCCCAAAACACACCTCTCAACCAGGTACAGGACCCACCTCCCTAAACACACCTCTCAACCAGGTACAGGACCTACCTCCCTAAACACACCTCTCGACCAGGTACAGGACACACCTCCCAAAACACACCTCTCAACCAGGTACAGGACCCAGCTCCCTAAACACACCTCTCAACCAGGTACAGGACACACCTCCCTAAACACACCTCTATCTAGGTACAGGACACACCTCCCTAAACACACCTCTATCCAGGTACAGGACCCAGCTCCCTAAACACACCTCTCAACCAGGTACAGGACACACCTCCCTAAACACACCTCTATCTAGGTACAGGACAAACCTCCCTAAACACACCTCTATCCAGGTACAGGACACACCTCGCTAAACACACCTCTATCCAGGTACAGGACACCCCTCCCTAAACACACCTCTATCCAGGTACAGGACACACCTCCCGAAACACACCTCTATCGAGGTACAGGACACACCTCCCTAAACACACCTCCCTAAACACACCTCTATCCAGGTACAGGACACATCTCCCTAAACACACCTCCCTAAACACACCTCTATCCAGGTACAGGACACACCTCCCTAAACACACCTCTATCCAGGTACAGGACACACCTCCCTAAACACACCTCCCTAAACACACCTCTATCCAGGTACAGGACACACCTCCCTAAACACACCTCTCAACCAGGTACAGCACACACCTCCCTGCCCCCCCCTCCCCTTCGAGGTACAGAGGCATGTCCCTTACCCCTCACCCAACCAGTTGCAAAAATTCCTCCCTAAACACACCTCTAACCAGGTACACGACACACCTCCCTAAACACACCTCTGAAGCAGGTACAGGACACACCTCCCTAAACACACCTCTGAAGCAGGTACATAACAGGACACACCTCCCTAAACACACCTCTCAACCCCCCCCCCCCTCCCCTTCGAGGTACAAATGCATGTCCCTTACCTCTCACCCTACCAGTTACAGGAATACCTCCCGAAACACACCTCTAATCAGGTACAGGAATCCTTTACCCCTTCCTCAAAGTTTCAGGTACAATTTCCCCCATAATATCCACCCCCTCTCCCTCCCAAGCCCGTCGTCACCTCCGCCACTGAAGGTGGACGGAGGTCATGTTTTCACCCCCATCTGCTTACCTGTGAGCATGATATCTCGAGGTGTTGTTGAACGATTCGGACGAAACTTGGCGGACAGATTGGGTGTGTGGCGAGGAAGAATTGGTTCGATTTTGGTGAAGATCCGATAATTTTAAAGTGAATCTTCACCATTGAGACGTGGGGGCTAAACTGGAGTTGGTTCGGTGACGAGAACGAGCCGAGTCGATTTTGGTTCAAGTCCGGATTCAGATCCGACCTGTTTTATTTATTTATTGATTTATTACATATTGTTACGGATTCGCGCCCGCCGGCGTGCTGACGGCCACGTAACTCGAATCGCGGCACGTCGCCCACCGGACGGACAATCCAGTCGTGACCCTCTCGGACTAACGCCGGGAACCAGTCACGGGTGGACCTTTCGGTCTCACCGCGATCGAGCCAATCGGCCCCCGCGTGGGATAGGGTTGCTCGCCAAATTCGACCTACCTAAGTACCCACACGGAGGGTAGACCGGGCGATCGCACCTCGCCGCAGGTCGACTTCGGACACGGGCCACTTAAGCGACCCGTTCCGTACTATCGGGATAACCGAGCGGTGTTATCGTCGGCCTCGACGGTTCGATTAATTATCGGGCGTATTCAGCCCACTACCAACCCTTTACGTGAAGCAAGATGAGGATTCAATGAGAGAAATGACGAAGCGAAGCGGGAAACAGTTCAACATAAAGCACATTTATTTCGCGGCACACGGGAAGCACACATATACAATTCCACCAAAAGCACATGGAAAAGAAGAAGAAACACAATGCAATTTTACACAAAAAGCAAATGTAAAAGAGAAGACAATGCAGAGCTATCCGACTACCGAACACACGGCAACACTTATACAATTCTACTTCACAGACGGCGCCGACAACACATATTCCCAAAGCAAAAGAAAAGAACACCCTCGAGGATGAGGCGGGCCTGAGGCCGAGACCGGGTCGGGCCTACCCGTCTGATGATGAGGCGCGAAGCGGCGATGGTGCCCCAACTCCGCGGGCCTCGCGGACCGTGTCTGGTAGGGGGTGGCAAGGGGGCCCCCTTGGTCGCACTATCTCAGCGCGGTGGGAAACAGGAGGGGGTTGCTGATGCTCGGGGAAAGGAGGATTTTTACTCTGTCTCGGGTCCCGCGACAAGCGTCTCCACCTCGACCAGGTCGCGCCGTCGGCCTCCCTGGTGTGCAGCTCCCGGCACCGACGCGAGCACCCCCTCGTCTGCCCTCGCCGCCGCCGCCTCTCCACAGCTCCGTCCTCTTCGCTCCGACTCCAACTCCGAACTCTTCCTCCTGCGAACTCCTTCCAACGCACACACAACCCCAACGCACACGACGACGACACTTTTCTGACGAACGCAGCCGCTTATATAAGCCCAGTGGCTTCGCCTTTGACCCCCTGCCTTCGACCTTTCACCTCGCTCCCCATTGGCCCGAGAAAAAGTGGGCGTGAATGCATTTTGATCCATGAATTTGCATATAGCGACCGCCCTCCAACGCCCTGGAGGCGGGGCCAAATCGCCCCTCGCTCACCGATTGGACGGAACAAAAGTGGGCGTGTGTCATTTTTGATCCGTTTTTGGAGCGGAAAATCCGTGGTTTTGTACACGCTGTTCGGCGCGCGCCCTGCACGAGTCCAATACCGGTACCCACAAGCGGCGCAAGAACGGTGGCGATGCGACGGTTGCGAGGTGTGACGGGAAAGGTCGTGGCTGTTGTGGTGAAGCAGCGTTGTGGTGGGTGGTTGATGTTGTGACGACTGTTGAGACGCGGTTGGCGGTGGTAATCATGGCGGTTGGTCCAAAATAAAGATAGTAAAAGAAAAACGGCTATCCTGAAGAGTCGCAGCACGCATAAATGACATGTATTCCCACTAGACAACGGGTTTGGGCCTAACTACACATATACTTACCGAGATATCTCACCTAAGGGACCTGAATGGTGGTTTGCGAATTTGGTAAGCACAACACTACCCCCTCCCCTTTTTACAGACTCGTCTCGAGTCGTCAAATTTTCGTGTGCCATCATGTGTAGTTTTCCCCGAGTACATTTTACCTACGGATCCCTGAGTGCGACATTCATGGTATTCGTGTCCCCAAAATAAATAACCTGAGGGCTGCGTAACTACCTAAACAAACTCACTCACACGGACGACTTAAATAAAATTGCCGGCGCGAGGACAGACATGCCGGGGGCGCACTCATATTTACAGTACATCTTAACCTTAACTTACAAATTTTACACTAAACCATGGCCCAGGATCAATGAGCTCTGCAAAAAGAAAGCAGTTAACAGGGAGCCAGGCTGCTCGCATGCAGTCTCTGGCTCAAAACAATGCAGGTGACAGGGAACGTGGCTGGCTGCTCACACGCAGTCCAAGGCCTTCCTTTTTGAACTGAACGCAGTGAACCACAACGGTGCATGGGCTGCACAAACGCAGTCTCCGTGCCAGCTCAAGTGGCACACGCAATGAGCACAACGAATGGATGGATGAACACAACATGGTGCACGGGCCGCCACTGCAGGCCCGTGTTGTAGCTGCCAACAGGGCAGTTCTCGCAGCTTGCAAACTGTTGCCTTGCGGATCCTGGCGCACATGGAAATGAACAGGGGGGGGCAAAGCAAAATTGAACGGGGCTGGTGAACGTGGGCAGTGGGCATGGCATGGCAAAGGCAGCAGGCAAACACAGCCCGCAGAAGAAGGCCGCTGCAGGCAAACACAGCCGGCAGATGAACTGGCCGGCACAGGCCTTGAAGTACAGCAGCTGCAGACGATCCAGCCGGCACAGGCCTTGCAGCACACAACAGCTGCCGATGAAGTGGGCCGGCACAGGCCTTGAAGAAAAACAGCCAGCCGGCAGATGAAGTGGGCCGGCACAGGCCTTGCAGTAACACAGCCAGCAGATGAAGCTGGCCAGCCTTTGCCGTTCAGTGGAGGTTGGTGGAGGGAGTGCGGTGGTGCTGGCCACTTGGAAGGCGGGCTCGGACCTACCTACCTGTCTCCCTCCCACCTATCGCCTTTGCCTGTCACTGTACATACCCACTCCCTTAATTTGTCAAACCCCAATTTAGCCCCAACTTAAATTTTTTTTTTTTATTTTTTTTTACTTCCCCACTATAAATCGTCCCCGAACCCCCTTTATCGTCCTTGTTCGGCTAACCTATCCTGTCACCTAGCCTACTCCCAACCCCTACGTTCCCTTCCCGGAGGGGAATAAGGGAGAGCTAGCGTCCTGTGTCGAGGCCCAACGAAGCCTCAGAATGGCCTCCCCAGAGTTCGGCGATCTAACCCAAAGTGGGTCCAGCGGCCCACAACGAGAGCGAGGGGATGGATGGTGCGGAGGGGTACATCTCCTAATCTACCCTAACCATTTAACTGTTAAACTACCCCGGGGCTTTCAACAAGCGCCTCTCGCTTAAACTATTGGTTCTAACAACCCAGATTCCCGTCGCCTGTGTTGGTGTCCTTACAATTTCGGGCCTCGCCCCCCAATTTTCTCTCCGTGCCCTCACACGGTCTCATGGCTGGGACACGTGGCTCCCTTTGGCAGGCACGACCCTCTGCCGAATCTCCCGCTATGGCACCCCCGGGCACTACACTGCCTCCGAGCCTACCAGCTCCCTAACACCGGGGAGTGCCCACCATGGCACCTACCCTGAAACGCACACGTGGCAGGCTGGCTTCCCGGGCCCCTTTCCGAGGGTCACCCTTGCCCACAACACTGCCCACGCGGCTAATGGCGCCCCGGGCCCCCGCACCAAGCAGGCGCACCCGTGCCCACTACTCTATCCCGGCCCCCCATGGGCCCATGGCCTACCGCGGCCGACTAGCCTGGTGCCCGGGGTACCCACTCAGCGATACTCACCTTTCGCAGCCACGCTCCCAAGCCCGTCAACAGGGCTCCTGCACCCCTCCAAACGGGTTTCGAGCCTACACTCCCACCAACAACAAAACGACCTCCATTTTTCAATTTGACTAACCCAGCTAACTCAGTCTACACTGACCCCGGGGTCCCTTGGGCGGGAGTCACTCCTCCCCCCAATCACTCATCGCACCATGCATTCCCCATTCGCTCCATACACACAGACCCGCTGGCCTCACTCACTCAACAAGTACTCACCTCACAACTCACCAACTCTTCAACACACTCACCGCTGAACTCTGCCATCCTCCTAACTACCTCCCCTAACTAACTCGTGCTCCCACGTCGTCCCTTAAACTACAGCACGTTCCTTTTAACACTACGTAGCTAAGCTACGTCCCCTCTACACATTCACAAGTCTGTCCATGTCTCCAAATCTCTAAAATAACTTTCCCAACCTAAATCTCGCTACAATCCCTCTAACTAATCCATTCCACGGACTCCATGAGGACTTACCCCTGCCCCATGAAGTCGGTCTAACTAAGCTAACCCTTCCCCCTAACTAGTTTCCATCCTGTGCCCAGGTAAGGGGGTCTTCCACCCCTTGCCCAGGAATCCTGTGCACCCGAAAGTGAGGCTTGCTTTTCCCTTTTTTCTTTTTTTTCCCATGCGCATCACCAGCGCGGCAACTCGCGCACTTTGCACCTGCCCGTGACGTCATGCAGCTGCACGTGTTCCTCGTCCCTCCTTGGACGGTACCATCCGGCAGAGATACCCCTCCTGCCGGATTCCAACCCCGCGTGCAGCCATGACGTCACCGTGCGCATAAAAAAAACACAAGCCCCACGTCTCGAGGGGTTCCCCACGCGAACACATGTGCTTTGCCCGTTGGAGCTTAACACACACGATCGCGTGGAGAACCCGTCCGGTCCAAATCCGTAGTCCTGCCTAAACTTTGTCCATCCGCGGGATCGGCAAATCCACCGCGTGCGTTTCCGGACCGGGACTTCACTCTCGCAAGCGAGCACGTGGTGGTCTCGTGCGTTGCACAGCACGGACCGCGTGCTCACTGCTGGGTGAACCCGGCACGGTCCCCGAAACAACTACAGCCGCTACCCGGCTTTCTTTCCTCACATGTCGTCGTCGTCGCCATTCGACCCACGCACACCTGCGTGTTACGACGCTCACACTCCATTCCATTACATTCACACCGGGAGACGCGGCTGCGTGCTCCCGCATGCCAACCGACATCTCCCTCACATACCGCTCTCTCACACACACGGTCTCCGTTGCACTCGGCCGTTCACTGACGCGTGCCTCACTACTCACACAAACCATACTACTTACACACGCAGGGGCACTCACCCGCGGTGCCTCATCCACACTCCGTGCCTCACTCACACACGCGGGGGCACTCACCCGCGGTGCCTCACTCATACTGGCCGTTTCATCCACACACACGGCCTCTTCCACACACGGTGCCTCATCCACACATGGCGTGCTGGGAAGCACGTACCCCGGCACCATCGCCACCACACCACTCACACACGGGGTCGCTTCCACACACGGGGACGCACTCACACCTTGCCCCACACACACAGGGACAACCACACTGGGGATTCGTGTCCCCACAAGGGTCTCCGGGGCCTCTATACCCCCCAAGCTCTCCGTGCACCTGTCCACAGCACTCGTCCCCTCAACCTCGCAAAGCACGACCGAACTCACCTGGTCGTGACTCACCTCAAGGGGGCATACTCCCTCCCCTCGTTCCTGGAGGAGGCCATCCAGGTGCTCGCACTGGGTCTCTACCCAGTCCGCCAGCTCACCCCCATTGTCCTCCACTACCTCCGTGTGTGTGTGTGCGTCACTTACCCCGTCTTCATCGTGCAGTCTTCCCTCTATCGTTCCTATCTCCCGTGTCTCTGCCAACTCTTCACCCTTTACCTCCCTTGTCTCAACTATTATTTCCGTTGTCGTCACCTCGTCTCACACGTTTTGGTCTCCCAATTTATTTTTTCCCTTTCGGTCATCGTCACGACCCTCGCCCAACACGCCCCCCGAATTATTTTTTCACCCGCCTCCGCCGCGGGCCTGTCAGCCGTTGCACCCCCTTCCAGCTCGTTCGCTCCCACACGTGGAGTCGCCATTCCTATCTCCCTGGTCACGGCCTTCATGCCCGCCTGCAGGCATCGGCCCATGTTCTGCGTCTCACCCCGCAGCTTTTTCGTTTCTTCCTTCATTTGCTGTGTACTCGCATCGATCTTTTCGTTCATGCTTTTTATTTCGTTTATAAATTCAGTTGTGTTTGCATCCATGTTTTCGATTATTTGTTGTGTATTCGCATCCAGCTTTTGTGTATTCGCATCCATCCTCGCTGTCATTGCCGCCAGCATGGCGAATAGCTGGGCCATGTCGGGTGCGCTTGGGTGAGCTGTTTCGGCAGGGGTTGGGGAAGGGTTTTGGTGGAAAGGGGGAGGGGAGGTGTCATACACCGCGGCCGCTGCCGCACCCATTTCGGGCTCTGGGTTCAGTTGGGCGAGTTCGTTTTCCTGTACAACCAACATTTCCTGCACGGGGATTTCATCCTGGACCATGGACCCTACACATTCTACATCCATTTCTAATACCCCCGGCTCCCGCTCGCCTTGAGACGCCATCTTGCTTCTCTTAAAGGGTTAATTTAGCTCGCTCGTAATTTGGAGGGAATCGGGGGTCGCTTCTCTCACCCCTGGACCGATTCCCGTGAATTTAGCCGGAGACAGGAGAGCCCGTTTTCCCGTTCTCCGTTACCAGTGCCGTGAGGAGGGCGATGGGTTTGTATCGCACGACCTGACACCAGTGTTACGGATTCGCGCCCGCCGGCGTGCTGACGGCCACGTAACTCGAATCGCGGCACGTCGCCCACCGGACGGACATTCCAGTCGTGACCCTCTCGGACTAACGCCGGGAACCAGTCACGGGTGGACCTTTCGGTCTCACCGCGATCGAGCCAATCGGCCCCCGCGTGGGATAAGGTTGCTCGCCAAATTCGACCTACCTAAGTACCCACACGGAGGGTAGACCGGGCGATCGCACCTCGCCGCAGGTCGACTTCGGACACGGGCCACTTAAGCGACCCGTTCCGTACTATCGGGATAACCGAGCGGTGTTATCGTCGGCCTCGACGGTTCGATTAATTATCGGGCGTATTCAGCCCACTCCCAACCCTTTACGTGAAGCAAGATGAGGATTCAATGAGAGAAATGATGAAGCGAAGTGGGAAACAGTTCAACATAAAGCACATTTATTTCGCGGCACACGGGAAGCACACATATACAATTCCACCAAAAGCACATGGAAAAGAAGAAGAAACACAATGCAATTTTACACAAAAAGCAAATGTAAAAGAGAAGACACAATGCAGAGCTATCCGACTACCGAGCACACGGCAACACTTATACAATTCTACTTCACAGACGGCGCCGACAACACATATTCCCAAAGCAAAAGAAAAGAACACCCTCAAGGATGAGGCGGGCCTGAGGCCGAGACCGGGTCGGGCCTACCCGTCTGATGATGAGGCGCGAAGCGGCGATGGTGCCGCAACTCCGCGGGCCTCGCGGACCGTGTCTGGTAGGGGGTGGGAAGGGGGCCCCCTTGGTCGCACTATCTCAGCGCGGGGGGAAACAGGAGGGGGTTGCTGATGCTCGGGGAAAGGAGGATTTTTACTCTGTCTCGGGTCCTGCGACGAGCGTCTCCACCTCGACCAGGTCGCACAGTCGGCCTCCCTGGTGTGCAGCTCCCGGCACCGACGCAAGCACCCCCTCGTCTGCCCTCGCCGCCGCCGCCTCTCCACAGCTCCGTCCTCTTCGCTCCGACACCAACTCCGAACTCTTCCTCCTGCGAACTCCTTCCAATGCACACACAACCCCAACGCACACGACGACGACACTTTTCTGACGAACGCAGCCGCTTATATAAGCCCCGTGGCTTCGCCTTTGACCCCCTGCCTTCGACGTTTCACCTCGCTCCCCATTGGCCCGAGAAAAAGTGGGCGTGAATGCATTTTGATCCATGAATTTGCATATAGCGACCGCCCTCCAACGCCCTGGAGGCGGGGCCAAATCGCCCCTCGCTCACCGATTGGACGGAACAAAAGTGGGCGTGTGTCGTTTTTGATCCGTTTTTGGAGCGGAAAATGCGTGGTTTTGTACACGCTGTTCGGCGCGCGCCCTGCACGAGTCCAATACCGGTACCCACAAGCGGCGCAAGAACGGTGGCGATGCGACGGTTGCGAGGTGTGACGGGAAAGGTCGTGGCTGTTGTGGTGAAGCAGCGTTGTGGTGGGTGGTTGATGTTGTGATGACTGTTGAGACGCGGTTGGCGGTGGTAATCATGGCGGTTGGTCCAAAATAAAGATAGTAAAAGAAAAACGGCTATCCTGAAGAGTCGCAGCACGCATAAATGACATGTATTCCCACTAGACAACGGGTTTGGGCCTAACTACACATATACTTACCGAGATATCTCACCTAAGGGACCTGAATGGTGGTTTGCGAATTTGGTAACCACAACAATATCATTGATCCCATAATGGCGACCCACAGATGCCTCATTTTCACCTCTTGCCAACCTATCGAAACAGCTCAATTTTTTTCTGCCCAACATCATCACTTTTCTCTGCCTTTTGGCACAACTAATTTTGCCCATTGTGCTACGTTAATTACGCACTATTGTAGTCTATTCATTACGCACCATTGGAATGTACCTTTTGACCCTTTAGACGGCTGAGACCCCTTCGAACTGTGAAGACCCAAAAGTCACTGAACACCCCAAAATACCCTGAAGAACCCAAAGACCCTGAAAGTCTCCGAGGCCCCAAAAGTCCCCAAGGACCAAAAAGTCCCCAAAGACTGTAGATCCTGTAGACCCTTAAAGACTTGACTATACTACAAAAAAAAATCTGTGAGAATTCCCATGTTTTAAACGTACACCTTGTTAAGGTATATAAAACAGCTTAATATGTCCACCTATCATGGCATGGCATTCATTCTATTCACAAAATATATCACAAAAACAATGACAACATTACAACAAAGCATATATTAATTAACACTAATGCTCAAGCAGTACAGCAGGCAGGTATGCAACAAGGCTGTGAAGACCAATGGAAATTTTGTCCATCGGACCAACGGGCCCACGAGTAATTCAAATTGGTAAAGGCCCGGTCACACCTTGACGTTTTAGCCAGCAATGGCAACGTATTAAAATGTATGTAAAACGCTGGCTTACGTTGAACTTTTGATCTTTTTTTTTTAAAGATTCGGACGTATTCATAACGAGTTGGTCGTATGCATAACATATTAGTAACGGACACAGAACGTTTCGTTGTCTTATAGATAACATATACCAACGAATGCTTAGCCTGTTGTCGGCGTTCACAACCTATGCCCAACAATAGTCTTAAGTTATGCATAGCGCGCTGCACGTATCGCCGACGATCACGTGGCGTAGCCTATTAAAAGGCTGCCGCACAACGATTCAAATCGTAACCGCTGAGAAATGGAAGTGTCAACATCGCAGTCACACCTTGGCGATCTTGCCAGCGTATGCCGACCTCTGAAAAATGCGTCTAAAACGCTGGCGCACGTCAAGTACGGTATGGGTAAGTTTGGTATACTTGACTAGAACACTAAAGTACGCTATCATACGTCGCAGTAAGTGGAGTACGTCTTGTAATTATAAACGTGTTAAACATTTTACGACTTACTTGACGTATGACACACGTTCCGCATGCGATGGGAATAAGTTGTACGGACGATATGCGATCATTGGCACACGTCGCCAAAAGTTACTTGTAAGGTACTCATAAGTCGAAACACTCAAGGTAATGGTTAGCGTCAGTGTTCCAGACTCCCTGGTTTTTTAGGTCATCTCAATCATGTCAGTAGAGATGACCTAATAACCCCAGTCTCGAAGTCTGTCCGCCCATCCGTCCGTACGTACGTCCGTCCGTCCACAATCAAACCGAGTGGAGACAAATAACCAATAGTGGAACGGATAGAGGTCTATGAGACATGCACAACGATATAACGTTCAAGCTCGTCCAATGTCGAGGTCAACGTCATGAGGCTGTCAAAGTTGCGAAAAGCGTCGATTTCAAATCGTATCTCCTCCCTCATTTATCAAGAGAGATCAAATGTTATTAGTGATTCAGATACTACGGACTATTATCGAGAACAACACGAGCCATTTTTTTGAAATTTGCTCTCGTTCCGATTTTATAGCCCTTCAAACTTCGTTCTGATTCCCCGTATAGGCCGTTCATAAAGTACGTAAATACAAAAATAAATTGTATTAAAAAATTTAAGAACCGGGACTCTCCGAGACAAATATTACTTTTGAAGCTTTAGTCAGATTTAACTAAAACAATGGGATACAAGTTTATATGCACACTTACTTTCATTTATGACATTAACATTGTTTTGAATGTCAATTTGTACTTTTATTTTCATAAATGACGTGCTGTGATATTAAAGAAAAAGGTAAATTACACCGCTAGGGACTGCATTGTCATGGCTTACAAACGTCGGTTCATAAGGAACTGCTGGCTTTGCAAGAGATTAGCGATGTATGAGGGGGGTGGGTGGGTGGTCACTAGCCTGGATACAGGGGGGGGTGGTGGTTTTGAAACCCGGAAGTAGAGCGTACGTACTTTATGAACTGCCCCCATTCCAGTCTGGCACAGAGTGATTTTCGACCTCTGGCAGAGATGACCGGCACTCCCGCTCGGGGGTATTTTTTTTTCTTCGCTATGACGGTGATGTTGACACTTCGATTTCTAGTGCGGTTATGATTTAAATCGTTGAGCAGCAGCCTTTTAATTATATTATAACCCCACTAGAAATCGAAGTGTCAACATCACTGTCATACCGAAGAAGAAGAAAAAAAAAACGGGGAGTCTGAAACACTGACGCTAACCATTACCTTGACGTGTTTCGACTTATGAGTAACTTAAAAGTAACGTGTGTCGACGTGTGTCAACGATCGCGTAACATGCCTACAACACGTTACTCATAGGTTAGAAATAAGTTTCAGGTATGCTAAACATTACCTCGACGTGTTTCGACTTATGAGTAACTTACAAGTAACGTGTGTCAACGATCGTGTAACGTGGCTACAACTTATGGCCAGCGTTATGCGGAACATGTGAGTCATATGCTGGCATAAGTCTTAAAATTTCAAGCATGGAAAATTTGAGGACAACCGAAAAGTACAACGTTTAAAGCCAGCGTACTACGACGTATGGCAGTGTTTTCAGCATGCTCTCAATGTTTCCAAAACTTACCCATAACGTATTCGACGTTTACCAGCGTTTTACACAAATTTTCCAAAAATCGGCATAAGCTGGCGAAAACGTCAAGGTGTGACTGGGCCTTAAGAATGGTCTCCATTGGGATGTGTTTGAGTTATATAATTGAAATTGGTAAGAATGGTCTCCGGAAGAACGTGTTTGACTTGTGCAAATCAGATTGGTAAGATTGGTTTCCATCGGGACATGTTGGAGTTGTACAGAGGTTGACTCCAGAACCCATATAATTTAATATAGAATCCATATTTATCACTCAAATGGCACAATTTTTGGCACACATTACCTTGAATATTCCACGACCGACTCTGTTTCTTTGAATCGCTCCAAGTGTTTGCCATGGCGCTGCAAGCACTCTTGGATTTGACGGGCGAAATGGTTGATCACTGATACATTCCACTGACGGAATTAAAGGAATTTTATCAACACAATTGTTGCTATGAGTTCTTCAATGGATTGTATTCTTCCTCTGTAGACATGTTCTCCTTCAGATAGCCCCAAATATATAAATCAGGTGGTGACAGATCTTGTGAGTGTGGGGCCCATTCATCAGCAAGTGTTCAACTGAAGACTGCCACCAAATTGCATGTTGAACCAGTTCAGTGAATCATTTGCAGTGTGGGGAGTGGCTCCATCCTGTTGAAACAATTGTTCATCTCTCAAAACAACCCATGGAACTGCCCAAGGCCTTCCAAAACCTCCGAAGAACTTGGATGTAATGTTTCGTATTGACAGTCAATACCTTGCCTGTGTCATCCTGAAACCAGAAAGGGATGAAGATTCCATGTTTACCGATTGCGACCCAGGCAGTGAATTTTTCTGAGCGGAGACGTCACTCGAGCATTAGATTGGGGTTGTCGATCCCCAGTGTGCGTGGTTCTTGAAGTTGACAGGCCCATCAAGAAGAAAATGGGCCTTGTCAGAAAACCAGACATTGTCAAGAAGTTTGGCCTTTCTTCAAATTTGGCCTTTCTTCAGTTCGGCCTTCTAGTTTGCAAGCCTTGGCACATTGTGGCTCTTTTCTGCACACGGACCTCAGTCGGTTTGTTTAATCTGAATTCTGTATGGATACAGTTTCACGTCGTGGATGAGAGTTCTTCTCACTGATTCACATGAAATTCCAAGCTGTTGACCCCGACGTCCATGACATTTCTTTGGGTCTCTGCCCACTGAATCACGAACATGGTCCATGTTCTCAGGAGACCTTACATCGTGAGGACGTCCCAAATGTGTTGGGTCCTCCAGCACTTTTACTGTTTGGATTTGCAACCGTGCCATTTTCTCTGAACATTTTGCCCCAGGTAAATATCCATGACTTACAGAGCACTGTGCAAGTTCCAAACTCGCGTTTAAACTCAATTTTAGTGTTCTTGCAGGAGTCCTCTTTCAGAAAAATCCCCATACATGAATGCACACAAGGATCTTTGGCACAGGAGGTGGCGATTCGACCTATCATGCCTGCGCTAACCAACTCCAGTATCGTTACACATTCACACAATCCAATATCCCCAGACCCCAATATCTCCAATGCATTTAGGTACCCATCCAGAACCCATTTAAACCTATCCACCTTCTCTGCTGCTACTACTTTTCCTTAGAGACCATTCTAACCATTCTCCGACTGAAAGATTCTTCCTTTCTTTAAAACTGTCCCAACTCTCATCTTCTTTGCCCTCAAGCTATTGCCTCTGGTCCGAACACTTCACACGGTTGATGAACTGCACTGCACCTATCTTGTCCACACCCTTCATTATCTGAAACATCTCAGTCATATCCCCTTGTAATCGCCTCGTTTCTAATGTATAAAGTCCGGTTTCCTTCAACCGCTCATCGTATCTCAGTCGAGCTCACCTGGAATTAATCTCGTAGCTCGACATTGTATCTGCTACATTGCAACTATATCGTTCCTCAGAAGTGATTGAAAGTGAACACACTGTTCTCGATGAGGCCTCACTAAATACCTGTACAGTTAAATCTACCTCATTCGATTTATAATTTATCCCTCTGAATCCACCCGAAGGTCTCCATAGGGATGCATTTGAGTTGTACAATTAAAATTGGTGAATGTAGTATTTGATTTCGTGAAAGTTGGCTGATATGATGTTAAAGAGGTGATTGACAAAGGAGGTAAAATTAGTATTTGTTGTGTACCGTTTTCAGATCCTTCTTCATCATCATCTTTATCATCATGGGATGACAGGTCATGTGAAGATGAAGAGGCTAAGGGTGAGAACAAATGTGATGAGGCATCTTTGCTGAAGGCATTTCTCAATGAGCATGAAGCAAGTGGGCAGGCGAACATCACTCACCTGCTGCAACGGGTGTTCTTATTCACACCACACAGCCGTGAGATTCTGACCTCTCTGGGGACTCTGCGGGTTATTTTGTGACTCTTTCTCTTTCTCTCTTTCTCTCTCTCTCTATCGTCCTCTTTCTGTGGCCGTTTCCCTGTGGTGTCATGACGTCTGCCAATGTGTGCTTGTTGTAGCTCCGTGCTCATGGTTGTCATTCTCCTTGCTTCCCACACTTGATCTCCCCTCCCATTACATCGTGGATTTGTGCGTTTTTTTTTGTACCCCTTTCCTCATTTCCATCTCCCCCTCCCCCACCCCTCACTCCCCCCAACTCGGGACAGAGACAGAGAGGGTGGGAGCAGGCCCGCTCGGTGTGGTTTCGCCCCTGTGATGGGACTGGTGTGCCCCGACATACCATAAATACTGTGCAGCCTTTTACCAAGTGATTTGTCCAGCCACTTCTTATCAGTAACTCTGACATTCCTGAACTTTACACTCCTTAGTGCCCAGCCCCACAGCATGAGTGGGTCGAAGGCTGCTAGGACACAGCACGAGTGCCTTTGTTTTTTACACAGTTCAAATTTATTTCATTTCAGTTACCTTTTACCACAATTCAAACTTAACATTTCCAATTATGTGGTATGTATTTTTGATCTGGAACAAGACGCATCGAAAAGCTCATTTGAAGTTTGCGAAAATGCATCTTAATGATACTGCAGGCATTTGGAGAAACGTTGTGGTCAGACGAGACAAAAATTGAATTTTTTGGTCTAAATTCAAAGCATTACTTGTGCAAGCCTAACACTGCACGCCACCCAATCAACACAATCCCTACTGCCAAGCATGGTGGGGGACTTCATGTTATGCTTTTCATCAGTAGGGACTGACAAGCTTGTCAGGATAGAAGAGACAATGGAAGGTGCAGAGTACAGGAGAATCCTTGATGAAAACCTGCTCTTGAGTCAGCTATGAATCTGAAACTGGGACAATGATCTGAAGCACAAAGTCAAAGCCACACTGGAGTGGCCGAATAAGAAGAAAATAAATGTTCTTGATTGGCCCACTCAAACTCCTGACTTGAACCAAATTGAACATTTATGGCGAGACTTGAAGATTGCAGTCCATCGATGATCTCCATCAAACTTGGCAGAACTAGAGGAACGTTCATGTGAACAATGGACAAAGATTTCACCATCTCACTGTGTGAAGCTGGTAGAGATCCACTCAAAAAGACTCATAGCAGTCATTGCTGAAAAAGGTGCTTCCACCAAGTACTGGCCGAAGGAGCTGAATACTTTTCAAACCAGTGAATTTTGATTCGTACATGGTTTTTGCAGGTACTCCTCACATGTGACCTCCTTCAACGATAACAGTGTTCAATTTGATCTCTTCCGTTATGAATGAAAAAGAGTTCATTTGGAAAAATGGTTTCTCCATAATTTGTAGTTCATCTAAATGTGGCATTG
>NC_140976.1:1776783-1844283 GCF_056783735.1 Eptatretus burgeri | reverse complement strand
GGAGCTCGGGGGGGATCGCAGCTCACGGCGATTGGGTCCAGCTCGCTCTCGCTGGAGCCCGGGTCCGAACAACTTGAAGACCACACGAGGTGGAGAGGTTCGAGATAGGTTCTGGGTTTCAGCTCACCTGTCCTCCGAGCTGGAGCTCGTTATTAAAGGCCTCTGCCACCATTTCTTGGGTGTGTGTATGCATACGCTATACGGGGAGTGCTTCTACCAGCACGTGCACACATGCGCAAATGGAGCTGTCGCTTGTCTTGTGGCAGGGCAGATGTATGTCAGGCAATCTGCAAGCAGCTTTCCACACAAAGGCTCTTCGTTTCTGGGTTTGGAGCGTTGGCAGGTCTCTTTCAGGGCTCTCTGCTGACTATCTCAAAGTTAAGTTTCCGGTCGTTATCTGTCCCGTTTTAACTGTTTATTTTCTCACCTGCATGTTATTGTGTGTTCCAAGTTCGGTTTTGTTTCAAAAATCGTGCTATTATGTGAGTTTTCGTCGACCTTGTCTTACCGAGTGCTTGAGGCCGACCCATCGTTCCCCTCAGTGTCCGATCGTATTTATTTGTATTTTCTCCTCATTACCTTCAATTTCTATCTTTCCCACTTTCCCAACATCCCCCATCTCTCCCAACTGAACACGATTTCTTGTCTTAAATAAAAAAATGAGGTTTCTCCTTGCACACTCACAAGTCTCGATTCTTCTTCTTTTCTTCTTCTTCTTCATCCTCCTCTTCTTCTTCCTCCTGCTGGCACACCATCTTTATTCTACTGAGCTGATCCTCTCTCGCCATTACCTTCACGATTTCTTCCTACAACCTTCCATTCCCGAATCTTTCCTGTTGTTCAAAAATACATCAAAAATAATAATCTTCCTTGTATCCTTTCGATCTCCACACCTCCTGTAACCACATGTCTCTCTCTACTCTTCCTGGTACTTTTCATTGACCCAGCAGCTTCACACTGTGCTTACCGTCCAAATTCACCACACACTTCCACGATTTTACTTCAACCTTCCCTTTTCCAAATGTTACGCAATCCTTATTTAAAATAAATAATTTCACTT
The DNA here is from genome assembly GCF_056783735.1 of Eptatretus burgeri. NCBI lineage: Eukaryota > Metazoa > Chordata > Myxini > Myxiniformes > Myxinidae > Eptatretus > Eptatretus burgeri. Next base: position 1,843,223 of record NC_140976.1, on the reverse strand, counting down.
TTGACGACGCACCTCCCAGAGACAAGTGCTTCTCCCATATCCACGTGATCTGTTTAGACCCCTTGCGTTTATCGATCCAATTTCACCATTCATCTCACAATTTTTTTTCGACAACACTTCCATGACCAAATCTGATGAAAACTCTCTCAAACAATAATAATAATAATAATAAAAACGATCTCTTATAATGCTTCGTCTTCCTCTTTCACACATGTGGTACTCTTTACTCTATCATAATGCACTACTCTTCTACTATTTAAACAGACTGCTCTCAATTCGACCTTTCCTTCATACATTGCCTAAAAAATCCAACTGTTACAGCGTTTCTTCTCTCCATTCTCTGAATTAGCCTTGATTGCATCCATCAAGAAACGTGTTTAATCGCATCTCTGACCTAAAACTTTTTTTAAAACCCCAGTTTGCTATGAATGTTCGCTTTCCATCAACCATTCTTTTTTTTCCAATTTCAGTGCCAACTCACCCCTCTCACCCCTCACTCTCAAAGCAACCATCACACTCTTCTCCCTCCAAGCTTCCCTCTCACCTCTCTCAAAAACTCCCCCTCACCTTTCTCCCACCATTCACCCCCCTCACTCATCCTTCTCAAAGTTGCCCCCCTCTCATCCACAAAGCTACCTCCTTCCACTGCCCTCTCACCTCCATCTCTTCACTCCACCTCCTCAAATCCTCAACTGCCTTCTTCTCCCTCTTGTCCCCCCTCTCCCCCAGCACCACAGAGCCTTTTTTCCTCCTCATCCGACCCTCTCCCCAAGCTATTCTGCAATCCCCCACACTCTTTCAACAACCCTCCTTACCTCCCCCCCCTCATCCCTTGTCCTTCCCTCCTTCTCCCCTCCCACCCCCTGCACCCAAAGCCTCCTCCCCTCCCTCTTCATGAACAGTGTGGACCTTAAATATCTGGGGGTTTCGCTCAATCCTTTCAGATCTTTCCATGCAGGTTGCCACTGACAAACCAGACATAATCTGCCTAACAGAAACTTTCCTCCCCCAAGACGTGTCTGACTCCCAAGTATCTCTCCCTGGTTACTCCCTCCTCCAGAATGACGGACCTGAGCCTCGTCCTGGTGGAGGAGTTGCTCTCTTCATGAAAGACTCTATTCCTCACTCTCAATGCACTGCCCTCACTCCCCCACACCCCCAGGAATACCTCTGGCTACGGCTTCCCCTCCACTCCCACCTCATGTGTTTATGTGTACTGTGCCATCCACCTAACAGTGATGACTCCATCTACACCTCACAAACCGAAAACATGGACCAACTTTTATCTTCTCATCCAAACTCTCTCTTCCTCATATGTTGCGACTTCAATTGTCATCATGCCAGTTGGCTCGGTGTGGGTACCTCTCTCACCTGTCATGGCACTTCAGCAAAAGCTTTCTGCGACTCATTGGGACTGACTCAATCGGTCAACTTCCCGACCTGGATCTGAACCAATGGTACTCCATCTCTTCTGGATCTGATTTTGACAAATTTCCCTGACAATATCTGCTGCTCTTCCTCCGCTCCAATCGGTTCTTCTGACCACGTCCTTGTCAAAGTGGACATCTCTCTTATCTGGCTATTATATCTGACCACATCTGGATATTATTATATCATATCTGGCTATTATCAGAGAACCACCTCACTGCCGCCGAGTCTGGCATTTCACTAAAGCCGACTGGCAGGGTCTCCAAGCAGCCATCAAACTTATAGACTGGTCTTCTATCGCTACTTTCTCCAACATCAACTCATCCTGGGAATTCTTTCAAGAAAACTTGCTCTCCCTCATGCACAGATTTATCCCCTCTCGTCTTCAGTTGTCCTACCCTTCCTCCAGCCCTTGGCTCACTGAAGCTTGTGGCGAGGCAGTTGGCCTAAAACAACTTGCCTTTGCCTCATGGAAAGCAAACCCAACTGAGGGTAATCTCAGTTCCTTCCATAAAGCTCGGAACAAGTGTGTATCTATCCTCAGAAGAGTCAGAAAACATCTTTCAAAGCTCAAGTTTGAACTTTCAAACCTTTCTCCCTCTTCAAAATCTTGGTGGCATCTAATCAAATCTGTTTCTGGTGTGTTTTCCCCCAAATACTCCCTTACCTCATGGCCGCACTGCTGATACCGCACGTGAAAAGGCTGAATGCCTAAACTCGGTGTTTGCAGCTAAATCTTGTGTCCCCAAACCCATCGCTTTCTCCACCAACCTTACCCAGTCGCACCCAACTGTCGCTGGACTCTGTGTCCTTTTCTCCTGACAAGGTCGAGAGCTTGCTGTCAAACTTCGACTCAGATTCTGCAACCGGTCCAGACGGCATCAGCCCACGTGTCCTAAAAACCTGCTCTTCTGCTCTTGCTCACCCTCTCTCTGTTCTATTCACCCTCTCATTTGCTCATGGTCATCTGCCATCTGCTTGGAAATCAGCAAACATTACTGCCCTGCATAAAAAAGGTGCAAAAACAGATCCCTGCAACTACAGACCAATCAGCCTTCTCCCAATCATCAGCCAGGTTATGGAATCCATCATTGCTTCAGACATTAAATCCTTTCTCTTCTCCAATAGCTTGATTTCTGATGATCAATTTGGTTTCAGACCAGGTCACTCTACCCTGGAGATGCTGCTTCTGCTCTCCCAACAATGGATGGAGGTCCTCAATGCCAGACATGAAATTCGAGCCGTATCCCTGGACATATTGTTGCGGGGCCGGGCGTCAGCCGCGAGCACGACTGCGAGATTTAGCTGCAGAGTCGGCTCGACCTTTCGCCCGGAATTTAGATCGTACTTCCTCGGTAAAGTACGGGTCCCTTTTTGGAGCCAAGTTCGCCAATAGACAGACCACGTGGGGTAGGGTCGATTGCCAATTTCAATTTACCTAAATACCCACATGGTCCAACCTACCGGGGAAATTCACCCTCGACGGCTCCCATACGGAACGAGCCACTTAGGGAACTCATTCCATGTGCGATCCGAGCGGTTTGATCGCCGAGATCCGTCGGTCCCAAATATCCCGTTACAACGGCAACGGCCTGGCTAATTTTCCAACACGCAGCACGCTAAGTCAATGAAGGAATAGACGTGAACGAGCTGAAACATTCAACAATTAGGGTATTTATTCACAATTGGGGTTGAGGGGAGCACATAAGGGCAGAGCTAAACCGAATATTAAAAAGCACGTATGTACAGCAAGGCACTTAACAATTCACTACTTACTATACTGGCACCACAAACACACATACGCACACACCCAAAGAATCAAACCAAAAATGGTCTTTATTAAGGCCTCCAGCTCGGATGGAAAGGACGAGCTGAAGACCAGATTCTGCGTCGGACCTGTCCACCTCGTGTGGTTTCGAGCTGTTCAGACCGGGCAACAGCGAGGGTGAGCTGAATCCGAGCTCCAGCGGATCCCCTCGCGCTCCGGAACACGCGCTGGTGAGACGAGGCACCGATCCTTCCCAATCTGCTGCGTCGATTTCCCCCAAAGAACCATCAACCACCTTCCGAACAACCACCAACCAAGAAGAGCAAAAGAACCGAATCAGAACAGAGCGAACAAGACCCACGAACAAGAACCAGAACCAATTTCTGTCTCGCTCTTCCCTTCTTATCTCTCTCGGGCGCGGCTCACTTCCTTGTGACTCATTTGCCGTCGGTGGGGGCTGTCGCATCCCATTTCTTGGAGTTCCCCAACTGAGCCAATTCATGTCCATATAAGGGAATGGAATTCAGTTTGCTCAGCATTGGGTGGGGACTATCACATCCCATTTCCTAGAGTCCCCAAGCGAGCCGATTCATGTCCATATTCGGGAATGGAATTCAGTTCGCTCATCGTTGGGTGGGGGCTGTCGTACCCATTTCTTGGAGTTCTTATTGTTGGTGTTGTTAAATAAAAGAAAACCTGACTATTAAAATAACTTCACAGCGCATTTACATTTATTAACCCATTAGACTAGGGGATGGATTCTAACTAGAAACACATACCTATTGAAATAACTAAGCTATAGGAACCTGAATGTCTGTGTGCTCATGGCTTCCAGATTCGCAACACTATCACGTGCTTTTGACACGGTCTGGCGCCCTGCCCTGCTCACCAAACTCTCTTCCGATGGTATCCAAGGACATCTCCACTCATGGCTCGCAAACTTCCTCTCCTGTCGCAACCAACATGTGGCCCTAAATGGAGTTCTTTCATCCCCTCTTCCTATCCAGGCTAGAGTTCCTCAATGTAGTGTTCTGGGCCCTGTTGTTTTTCTGGTTTTCATCAATGATCTCTCCGACTCTGGAAAATCCTCCATATCTCTTTGCTGATGACTCCACCCTCTGCCGTACCATCGGTCATCCCTCAGACCGGCAAGCAGCAGCTTCTTCGCTCACTGCAGATCTGGATAAAATCACAAACTGGTCCAACACGTGGAACATGTCTTTCAATTCGAACAAATCTCACACTCTCACTATGTCTCTCTGAAAGGACAGTTTGGAATTCCCCGCCCCCCCCTCCCCATCCACTTTCTCAATAATCCTCTGGAAGAAGTCCTTTCTTTCAAGCTTCTGGGTCTCACTATCTGCCATGACCTTTACTGGGAAAGCCACATTTCAAACCTCGCCTCCAAAGCCAGTCGCCGATTGGGAATCCTCTGCCGTGCAAAGTCCTTCCTCGGCCCACCTGAGCTCCTGACCACTTAAAACTTTTGTCCGCAGCCTGATGGAGTACTGCTCTACCCTCTGGGCTGGTGCTCCTGCCTCCCACCTTTCTTGGCTTCACGCTGTGGAAACCAAGGCATTTCGGATCATTGACATCTCCCGCAATGAGGCTGAGTCTTTGGGCCTCTCACTCTCTCACCGCAGGCTGGTCGGTGGTCTTTCTGTCTTCTACCATCTCCTCTCCAGCCTCGCCCCCCCCCCCCCCGCTCTCTCTGCGATTTGTCCCCACCACATTTCCGCAGGGCGCTCAAGATCCGCCAACAACCCCCTTCTGGTAAAACTATCAAAATCACGAATCGCTGCTCACCTTCACTCTTTCATTCCTCTTTTTTCCCGCCTTTGGAATAAACTCCCTCACTCTATTCAATCCCATTCTTTCCTCCAGGCCTTCAAAACAGCTGTTCACCACCACCTCTTATCATCCCCCATCCAAATCCTCAATCTTTTCTACCCCCGATAATCCACCCAAGCCCACCTCCTTAAAATTCCCTGCTTTCCTTCCTGAAAGTCCCTGCAATGTCCATCTTGTATTCCCCATGTTCCCCACCCCATCCCTCTCCCTTCCAAAGATCTCCAAATGTCTCTGTTCCCCACTGTTTTGTCCTTACCGCTCCCGCCCCTCTTGTCTCATGCCTCCCTTGCTGTGCGTTGTGTGTTTGCTCTCACATGAGCCTCGACAAGGTATGCAAAAAAAACCCCCAAAAGGTGCCATCTACCTCGTGCATTCTTCACACCAACCTCGTGTGTGTGCTCTGCTGATCTCCCGTTCTGTCCAGATGGAAGCCGCCTACAATCCACATGTACACAAGCCTTGCCTACCCCTCGATCTCGATCACACAGATCTCTCTCTGTCCAGTCGGAAACCTCTCACAAACCACACGTGCGACCGATCTCCCGTCCTTTGCTGTGGTTGGAAGCCTCTTGCAATGCGCCAGCCTCTCCTCACTCTCTCCCCTCTGTGCTCTATCTCCTCCACCTCCGGGGCGTGGCCTGCACACACCAAACCCGGGAAGGCGGGGCTTCTCCTGTTTGTTGTGGTTTCATGGGCGCGTTTCCTACCTTTATTGCCTGACTTGAAATATAAGCAAGGACATATGTGTCCAAGAGCCACGTCATAAAGGTTTTGTCTTCACCAGAAGAAGAAGAAGAAGAAGAAGAAGAAGAAGAAGAAGAAGAAGAAGAAGAAGAAGAACGCGGAGCTCTCTTAGAGCCAGCGTTTGCAACGCGACGCGGCTAAAAACAGAGGGAAAGTCACAGAGGGCAATCACAGACTGGGCAATTTATTCTTACTCCCTAAGCTCATAAACACCGCACCACCCCTCGTGTGGTGACAGGTAACACTTAAGCTCACAGATTCCCTAACTTAGTTACATTGAGTTGTTTTCTACTCATCCACGGACCAAGCAACTCTACACAATGTTAAATTACCTATTAAATTCTTCCATCTACCCCCACAACCATAACAATAGATATATATATATATATATATATATATATATATATATATATATATATATATATATATATATATATATATATATATATATATATATATATGTGTGTATATATATGTATATATATATATATATGTATATATATATATATATGTGTATATATCTATATATATATATATATATATATATATATATATATATATATATATATATATATATATATATATATATATATATATGTGTATATATATTATTCCCCCACATTTCTGTATTTTTTGTGATAAAAGGACCTGAAAGTTGAGACTTTCTCTTTCTCTCTCTGATGTTGGTGAAAGCATTTCAGCATTTGTAAATACACCTGAGCGCCTTCTGTTTGGCACAGTGCCATGCATCTCGATATTTTGCCCTTGCTCGTTTTTGACATCTTTCATCAGATTCCTTGCCCTTTGCCTTTTTCTCTGGATCCCTGGACATCTTTGTTTTTGTGATGTGCCATTGAAATTGTGATTGGATTGCCTCTTTAACTCTCTCTCTCTCTCTCTTGTCTTCCACAGCGGAAGAGGGTTTGGCAGCAGGGAAAGGTGTGCCACCTTGCCTTGTGTACCTGCCAGAGATCAGCATCGAACCAGCAGGGGAAACATGGCTGGGAGTGCACAACCTCGAAAGGGTGGGGGATCCATGATTTTGGGAACTTGAAGCCCCCTCTCCCCCCCATTTCCTCCCCATCTCTCTCCTCCCCATCTCTCTCCCCCATCTCTCTCTCCCCCCATCTCTCTCCCCCCATCTCTCTCCCCCCATCTCTCTCCCCCATCTCTCTCCCCCCATCTCTCTCCCCCATCTCTCTCCCCCCATCTCTCTCCCCCCATCTCTCTCCCCCCATCTCTCTCCCCCCATCTCTCTCCCCCCATCTCTCTCCCCCCATCTCTCTCCCCCATCTCTCTCCCCCATCTCTCTCCCCCCATCTCTCTCCCCCCATCTCTCTCTCCCCCATCTCTCTCCCCCCATCTCTCTCTCCCCCCATCTCTCTCCCCCCCATCTCTCTCCCCCGTCTCTCTCTCCCCCGTCTCTCTCTCTCTCCCCCCGTCTCTCTCTCTCCCCCCCGTCTCTCTCTCTCCCCCCGTCTCTCTCTCTCCCCCCCGTCTCTCTCTCCCCCCCGTCTCTCTCTCTCCCCCCCGTCTCTCTCTCTCCCCCCCGTCTCTCTCTCTCCCCCCCGTCTCTCTCTCTCCCCCCGTCTCTCTCTCTCCCCCCGTCTCTCTCTCTCCCCCCGTCTCTCTCTCTCCCCCCGTCTCTCTCTCTCCCCCCGTCTCTCTCTCTCTCCCCCCGTCTCTCTCTCTCTCTCTCTCTCCCCCCGTCTCTCTCTCCCCCCCGTCTCTCTCTCCCCCGTCTCTCTCTCCCCCCGTCTCTCTCTCCCCCCCGTCTCTCTCTCTCCCCCCGTCTCTCTCTCTCCCCCCCGTCTCTCTCTCTCCCCCCCGTCTCTCTCTCTCCCCCCCGTCTCTCTCTCTCCCCCCCGTCTCTCTCTCCCCCCGTCTCTCTCTCTCCCCCCGTCTCTCTCTCTCCCCCCCGTCTCTCTCTCTCCCCCGTCTCTCTCTCTCCCCCCGTCTCTCTCTCTCCCCCCCGTCTCTCTCTCTCCCCCCGTCTCTCTCTCTCCCCCCGTCTCTCTCTCTCCCCCCGTCTCTCTCTCTCCCCCCCGTCTCTCTCTCTCGCCCCCGTCTCTCTCTCTCGCCCCCGTCTCTCTCTCTCTCCCCCCTCTCCCTCTCTCTCCCCCGTCTCTCTCTCTCCCCCGTCTCTCTCTCTCCCCCCGTCTCTCTCTCTCCCCCGTCTCTCTCTCTCTTCTCTCTCTCCCCCGTCTCTCTCTCTCCCCCCCGTCTCTCCCTCTCTCCCCCCCGTCTCTCTCTCTCGCCCCCGTCTCTCTCTCTCGCCCCCGTCTCTCTCTCTCTCTCCCCCCGTCTCTCTCTCTCCCCCCGTCTCTCTCTCTCTCCCCCCGTCTCTCTCTCTCCCCCCGTCTCTCTCTCTCCCCCCGTCTCTCTCTCTCCCCCGTCTCTCTCTCTCTCCCCCCGTCTCTCTCTCTCCCCCCGTCTCTCTCTCTCCCCCCGTCTCTCTCTCTCCCCCCGTCTCTCTCTCTCCCCCCCGTCTCTCTCTCTCCCCCCGTCTCTCTCTCTCCCCCGTCTCTCTCTCTCTCCCCCCGTCTCTCTCTCTCCCCCGTCTCTCTCTCCCCCCCGTCTCTCTCTCTCTCCCCCCGTCTCTCTCTCTCCCCCCGTCTCTCTCTCTCCCCCCGTCTCTCTCTCTCCCCCCGTCTCTCTCTCTCCCCCCGTCTCTCTCTCTCCCCCGTCTCTCTCCCCCCCGTCTCTCTCCCCCCCGTCTCTCTCCCCCCGTCTCTCTCCCCCCGTCTCTCTCCCCCGTCTCTCTCCCCCCGTCTCTCTCCCCCCGTCTCTCTCACCCCCCGTCTCTCTCACCCCCCGTCTCTCTCTCCCCCCGTCTCTCTCTCCCCCCGTCTCTCTCTCCCCCGTCTCTCTCTCCCCCCCGTCTCTCTCTCCCCCGTCTCTCTCTCCCCCCGTCTCTCTCTCCCCCCGTCTCTCTCTCCCCCGTCTCTCTCTCCCCCGTCTCTCTCTCCCCCCCGTCTCTCTCTCCCCCCGTCTCTCTCTCCCCCCGTCTCTCTCTCCCCCCCGTCTCTCTCTCCCCCCCGTCTCTCTCTCCCCCCGTCTCTCTCTCCCCCCCGTCTCTCTCTCCCCCCGTCTCTCTCTCCCCCCCGTCTCTCTCTCCCCCCGTCTCTCTCTCCCCCCCGTCTCTCTCTCCCCCCCGTCTCTCTCTCCCCCCCGTCTCTCTCTCCCCCCGTCTCTCTCTCCCCCCGTCTCTCTCTCCCCCCGTCTCTCTCTCCCCCCGTCTCTCTCTCCCCCCCGTCTCTCTCTCCCCCGTCTCTCTCTCCCCCCGTCTCTCTCTCCCCCCGTCTCTCTCTCCCCCCGTCTCTCTCTCCCCCCCGTCTCTCTCCCCCCCGTCTCTCTCCCCCCCGTCTCTCTCTCCCCCGTCTCTCTCCCCCCGTCTCTCTCCCCCCCGTCTCTCTCCCCCCCGTCTCTCTCCCCCCGTCTCTCTCCCCCGTCTCTCTCCCCCCGTCTCTCTCCCCCCGTCTCTCCCCCCGTCTCTCCCCCCCGTCTCTCCCCCCGTCTCTCCCCCCCGTCTCTCCCCCGTCTCTCCCCCCGTCTCTCCCCCCGTCTCTCCCCCCGTCTCTCCCCCCTCATCTCTCTCCCCCTCATCTCTCTCCCCCTCATCTCTCTCCCCCTCATCTCTCTCTCCCCCCTCATCTCTCTCTCCCCCCTCATCTCTCTCTCCCCCTCATCTCTCTCCCCCTCATCTCTCTCCCCCTCATCTCTCTCTCCCCCTCATCTCTCTCTCCCCCTCATCTCTCTCTCCCCCCTCATCTCTCTCTCCCCCCTCATCTCTCTCTCTCCCCCCTCATCTCTCTCTCTCCCCCCTCATCTCTCTCTCTCTCCCCCCTCATCTCTCTCTCCCCCCCTCATCTCTCTCTCCCCCCTCATCTCTCTCCCCCCCTCATCTCTCTCTCTCCCCCCTCATCTCTCTCTCTCCCCCCTCATTTCTCTCCTCCCCTCATCTCTTCCCCTCTCAGGTTTTTCTTGAAATTGGATTCTTCCTCATCCCTTGAAATTTCCCTCCTCCCAAACAGTTATTCATTTTTCTGCCCACTGTCATTGTTTTAACTTCCTCATTATTCTTAATTTCCACCGCCAGGCTGTTTTTTCTCGGCTCTTAATGCCATCTCCGAAGGAGCAGTTAGTTTGGGTGGATGATGGAGGGGTCTCGGAAGGTGGCACAGGAAGAAGAATCGGAATGCATGCAGCGGAAGAAGAGGCCGCAGAGAGAGCTGCCGTTCTTTACCTCTTCTCTTCTTTTGTCCGTGCCCAAAATGAGGTGTGGGAGAAAGAAGAGAGCGGATGTGGAGGAAATAGAGAAAAATAATGATTTGAGTATCACAGGGCTTGGGTGAGAGATTTAAACTTGTTTTGTTGTTGGTGATCAGAGTGGCTGCAATGTTGTTTTGTTTGTGCAGTGATCAGAGTTTTGTTTGTGCAGGCTAGCCATGTTCCCCATTCTCTCCTGAACTGCGTGGAAAGATGTCAGAAAGTATGCGCTGTACAAGCAGGCACGATGCTTCTCACTTCCGGCCTGTTGACTGATCAAAGTCCACCTCGCCAGCTCTTGCAGGTCCTACTTACTGGTAAGTGGAAGAGGTGACAAAGACTATGAATTAAGTTTTAGGGAGGGAGGAGGTGGTTCTCATTCACAACCACATGACCCAAAATACCTTCTGCAGGTGGAGCCAAAGGCTGGGACTTTATGATGGCAGTGCTCGACACCTTGGGAGCTGGAGAAGCTCAGAGTGGGGGTGGAACGCAAGATGCAGAAGTGGTGAATGAAGCTCTCATTCCAGTTTTGGATGTCGTGGTCGAAGACCTCCAGGACTTGCGCCTAGAACATCCGCAGCTGGAGCCCTTGTTAGAATTGCTCCTCACCTGGTCACGAAAACCCATTCTTGCCCAGGTTTGTCAATTTTGAGTCTCCTTGTTGAGGATAATATACTTGTGGTGATGAGCATAATGGGATGTGTTTTACCATCCTCAACTGAAACTCATTTTGTTCTCCTGGCTTCTTAAACTCTCTAAGGTATTAATGGAGCACCTGGGAAGATCAACTTTGAGTGGAAGTGCATCATCCTTCAGCAGTTCGCTCCTCGGTCTTGCTCTTTCACCGTCAGCTATTCCCTCACCCCTTTCTCTCTCTCCCTCTGCCTTTCCTCTCTCACTTACACTCCCCCATTCTGAGTACTTCCCTCATCCCACACATCTTTCCCCTCTGGAGGTTCAAGCACAGAAAAGCAGGGTACACCAGGTGAGAAATGTCCACCTACATGACCTCTGTCCCCCCCTCCCCAACCACAACTACCCCACCCCCTCCATTATGACCACTGCTTCTTTGCTCCCTCTCTTCCCCCACGTTAATTTTTCTTTCTCCCCACCTTCCCAAAACCTCACCTCATTCCTTCTCGAGCATACACAAGGCCATCTTTTATTAGATACAAGTGGCAAGAGGCATTTGCCTTGATCTATCATATGGTTGTACTATAGCCTGGTGTTGGCTCAGTGGTTAGGGTGGCGGCTTGGGATCCTCGGGTCCTGAGTTCAAGCCCCGTCGGCCGCTGAATTAATACACCAGGGGGTTGACTCAGCATGTCATCCTTCCGAGGTCGGCGAAATGAGTACTAGTTCCAGTGTGTGTACTGGTAGAGGGGCACTGCATCAGCGACACAGTCGCGCTTCAAGAAATGATAGCTACCCCGGCAGCTAAGCTGCCATACGACCAGCATATGGTTGTACTCTTGCTGTACTTTAGTCTTTGCAAATGCACTTTGATTAAACAATGACCAAGTGTTGAACCGGTCTTGTTGGTGAAGCCAAGTGTCTACTTGCGTTGGCGGACGGATAGAACAATGGGTGAAATCAACAGGATGTTGATTGAGGTGTACAAACTGCCTTGGGAAGCTAGGAGAAGCTGAGGTTTTGAGCAATAACCCTTCATCAGTGCAGGGGAAAGGAGGGATAGAGGTGGGGGTGTGTATCGGGTTGTGAGTTCGTTTTGGTGATGTCGGGGGAGGGGGGGTGGAGTCGTGGACCCCATGGGGGTGAGAATGACTGACTGATTTTCACAGGGAAGGTCAACGTTCAGCGGTTAAACGTCAAGAGGACTGGAATTTGGAGAAAAGTGAAAATAATATGGGAAAAACAAGAAGTGGCCGAAGGATATTTAAAAAGTACACAAAATAAACTTTATACACGCTACAAATAACTAAAAGGGCACGAGGGAGAGCGCATACCTCCGCCACGCAATACCTCATCCAGGAGAACATATCGGACTCGATACATTTTTGAAATATCTTGCTATACAGTACGATATCGTTATTGGCCCGATCACTGGTGAACGGATTCGGATGAAACTTGGTGGACAGGTTGGGTGTGTGACGAGGACGAATTGATTCGACTTTGGTGAAGATCCGGATCCTGATCTGGATACGGGAATTATTTAATTTTTAAAGTGATTCTTCACCATTGAGAGATCGGGCCAAAAACGATAAAGTACTGTGTAGCATGATATTTCAAAATATGTTCTCGTGGATCAGGCATTGTGTGGCGGAGGTACAATTGCAGCCAAAAATATTGGCACCCTTGCATTTTTTTCAAATTACAGTTTTCTCCAAAAATAAGTTGAAATTGACAAAAGTATTTTGTCTCCACAATTCTTTATTTCACTGTTAAGATTACAGAACCTTTTTTTTTTTTTTTGATTCAGAACTTAATATATCCTTTTAAATCCAAAAATAAATAAATGGCATTGACAAAATTATTGACACCCTCGACTTAATATATTAGGTAGCACAGACTTTGGACAAAATACCTGCAGTCAAGCACTTCCGATAGCCATGAACGAGCTTCCTACACCTCTCTACTGGTAGTTTGTTCTATTCTTCTTGTACAAACTGTTCCAGTTCTTCCAGATTTGAAGGGTGCCTTCTCCCAACTGCTGTTTTCAGATCTCCCCACAGGTGTTCAATGGGATTTAGATCTGGACTCATTGCTGGCCACTTCAGAACAGTCCAGCACTTTTCTTGAACCATTCCTGGGTGCTTTTTGAAGTGTGTTTGGGGTCATTGTCCTGCTGTAAGACCCCTGACCTTCGACGGAGACCCAGCTTTCTGCAACTGGGTTGAACATTGTGCTCCAAAATGCCTCCTTGGTAATCTCCTGATTTAATGATGCCATGCACACATTCAAGACACCCAGTGTCAGAGGCAGCACAGCAACCCTAAAACATCACTGAACCTCCTCCATGTTTGACTGCAGGAAAGGTGTTCTTTTCTTTGAAAGCTTCATTTTGTATTCTGGAAACAGAGATGATGTACTTCACCAAAAAAAGCTCGAATTTGGTCTCATCTATCCACAGGACATTCTCACAGAAGGATTTTGGCTTGTACAGGTGTGTTTTGGCAAACTCCAGTCAGGATTTCTTCTGTCTCTCTCAGCAGTGGGGGGTCCTCCTGGGTCTCCAACCATAGAACCGAAGCCCCTTTCATTGAGTTGGCGACGGTGGTGAGAGTTGAAACTCGTACCTTGTGTCTGAAGATCAGCTTGAATCTGTTTGGCAGTTGATCGAGGTGCTTTCTCCACCATTCGAACAATCCTTCGCTGCGATCTTTTTCAAGCTTTCTCTTTTCCCACGTCCAGGGAGGTTGGCAACAGTGCCATGGGCCTTAAACTTCCTGATAACATTGTGTACGGTGGACACAGGAACATCAAGGTCTCTGGAGATGGATTTGTCGACTTGAGATTGTCCATGTTTGGCTACAATCTTTTGTCTGACCTCTTCAGACAATTCTCTGGTTTTCTTTCTTTTCTCCATGCTCATTGCACACAGTGACATAAAACAGCAGAATGACTCCTTTTCTCTATTCAAACTGGTTGATTGAGTGATTTTTATATTGCAGGCACCTGTAACTCACCGCAGGTGAGTTCATTTCCAAAGTAAAGGAGAATCACCTGGTTGAAATCAAATTATTTCGAACAACTTCTAAAAGGTGCAAATAATATTGTCCTGGCCATTTTAGGATTTCTTTGTTGGAATAAGCTAAGATTTAGAAAAAAAATTTCAGCTTTTTTTTGTTTGTTTTGTTCCACTGCAAACCAAAGGAATACATATGTTGATACCAAAATATATTTTTTAATTTCAACAATTTTCTGCAGGAAATGGTACATTATTTGGAAAAAGGGTGAGGGTGCCAATATTTTTGGCCACGACTGCATGCGCTCCACCCAGTGCCTTTCGAGTTTCCCTATTGTTTTCACTTTTGTCCCAGTCCCAGTCCTCTTGACTCTTTACCTCTGAAGCCTGACCCTCCACAAAATAATCATTCTCACCCAATGACCCATCACTCTGCTGTGACTCACTGACCTCTGACTCACGCCCATCCTACTGTCTTTCAACTGTCACCCCTAACCCATCTCTCTCTTGCTCTGACGAAGGTTTACAGCTTAAAACAGCAGCTTCTTGCTTCCCACAATGGTTAACAATCAACGTCCTGTTGATTCCATCCAGTTGAAAGGTTGGCTTTTGATACAACCTTCGGTGAAGATCTGTTCATGATGCATTTTTCTTTTCTCCTTCTATCTACATCGCTTTTCCACTTCTACACAGCTCATTTCCCGACTCCATGGTCGCGTCTCTGCCATTCTTCGTTCCTTACTTCAGAACCAAACAACTCGTGGACGCCTGCTAACATGGCTCGGCAATTTTTTGCATGCCAACGGCCCTCATCGCACCCTCTGGGCCAGCCAATCTCCCGTGGTGGTGCTATCGCCGGACACCTGCCTACTCAACCTGGCCGGGGTCCTCGTACGCCTTTGCCGTCCATTTTCAGAGCCTGGCTGTCATCTTCTGCCCACTTTTGACCCCCTGTACTGTTTAGCTACTGGTCTACCTCTTGAAGAAAGACAGCAAAAAGGGGTTCATATGAAAGGTGTGCATGTGTGCGTACACGGTGGTTTATATCATTTTGTTTGATGTATAATTTGCCTTTCCTTCTCTATGATTTAATGAGTTAAATTTTGAGGATTTATTAACCTCCGCCATCGAAGATCGGAGGTTACTGTTTTCACCCCTTTATGTTTGTTTGTTTGTTTGTTTGTGAACAGTATTACGGAAAAACTCCTCGACGGATTTTGACGAAACTTGGTGGGGGGTTAGGTATGGTCCAAGGATCATGTCATTAGATTTTGGACTTGGTCCCCCCCCCCCAAAAAAAAATTGTTAAAGAATTTTTTTTTTTGCATTTCTACATGTTTTAAGTGATTTCCAACCCCCCCCCCCAAAAAAAATTGAGAAATATATATATATTTTTTTGCATTTCTACGTTTTAAGTGATTTCCAACCTCCCCAAAAAAATTTGTTACCCCCCCCCCAAAAAAAAATTGTTAGAGAAATTTTTTTTTGCATTTCTACATGTTTTAAGTGATTTCCAACCCCCCCAAAAATTGTTAGAGAAAAAAAAAATTTTTTTTGCATTTCTGCATGTTTTAAGTGATTTCCAACCACCCCCCCCACCCCCAAAAAAATTGTTGGAGAAAAAAACATTTTTTGCAACTTTTTTTTCAACAAAATTTCGATTTCTTTTTTTTTTGCATTTCTACATGTTTTAAGTGATTTCCAACCCCCCGCACCCCCCCCAAAAAAAATGTTGGAGAAAAGAACTCTAACTCTCAGCACTGTTGACATATTTAATGAATAAGATATAAGGTTCACTTGAGTGACCCAGCAGTATTGGCGGCGGAGGTTTTGCACTCTCCCGAGTGCTCCCCCTCTAGTTTTCGTTATGTAATTACCATGGTTAATGGCTTTCCCACTTCTGCCTCTTCCACCTTGTTTCCACACATGTAACTTTTCCTTTCAGTCAAAACTAACTAACCATTTGTCTCTACTCGTCCTTCTACCACATTTTTCCATCCTCTACAGGGTTGGATAAAGAGACGCCCTTCCTGCCTCGTGGCACGGTATCACCCGATTTCCCACCCTCATTCAACATGCTCACAGAAGTCTTTCACATGGCCCAGTTCTCTCTTGGTCTTGTTCTACATCGGTACTGCACTTGGACACCATTTTCTTAATTTTTTTACTTTCACTTTCTTTCTTCTTTTTATTTTTCTTTTTTGAATACCATGTCGACACTCATGTAAGAGCTAGTACACATAACATATAACCAGGCTGGATATTTGGGGGGGGGATGGGGGAGAGAGGGAAGCACAAAATAGTGGGGAACAAAGACAATAGGAAATCTGTGAAAGGGATAGGGATGGGGCAGGGAACAGGGGGTAAACAAGATGGTACTACAAGGACTTTCAGGAAGGAAAACAGGAAATTTGAAGGAGATGTGTTTGGGTTGGATTAACGGGGAAGTAAATGTCAAGATTTTATATGGGGGAAGATATGAGATGGTGGTGAACAGGTGTTTTAAAGACCTGGAGAGAGGAATGGAATTGAAGAGAGTGTGAGAGTTTGTTCCAGAGGTGGGAAAAAAGAGGAATGAAAGAGTGAAGGTGAGCAGTGGTTCTTGATTTTGGTAGTTTCACCAGAAGGTTTTTGGCGGACCTTGAGCGCCCTGCAGAAATATAGGGTAGGGGACGGGGGCGCAAGGCCAGAGAGGAGACTGTAGAAAACGGAAAGACCACTGACCTGCCTATGGTGAGAGAGTGAGACACAAAGACTTGGCTTCATTGCGGGAGATGCCAATGATCCTGAGAGCCTTGGTTTCCACAGCATGAAGTCGAGCTCGGTGTAAGGCAAGAGCACCACCACAATTTTATCCACTCCTAAACTGCTGGACAAAATAATTTCCCCACACACTTAGCGCAAAGCGGGGTTAAGCAATTGCTTCACTCTGTCTGTCCATCAGTCCATTTTTATGATCGCTGAACAGATTAATTTCAATTGAATGTTATATTTTGAACATCACAATCTCAGATCATCCCCAATCCAAAGCCATGATCTTTTCTACCCTCGTTAAACCCACCCAAATCCCTCCTCCTTCCAAATTTTGCAGTTTTCCCTCCTGATAGTTTTCTTCTGTATCGATCTTGTCCACTCCATACTTGGACAAAATGTTATGCCCTCTCGACCAATCAGATTTGTCCCACGCTCTGAGGGCGGAGTGACCGTGAGATTCAGAAAAAATGGTGGCGCCTTGCGATGCAGCTACGGAGCTAACTTTCTCCAAAAGATCTGTCTGTCTGGCTGGTGCATCCTTTCTCAAAGATCGTTTCAAGATTGTCGGTCTCTCCGAGAAGAGTTGCCAGGGGGTTCAGTTATGCACTGTTCCGTTTGACCCATCGGCTTCATGCGGTTGTCATCGTGCCCGTCATTCAAAGTTCATGAACAAATCTAACATGGATTGTGTGCTTGTAAACGCAAAACAAGAGTTGAAAATATCCTTCCCATGTTCTCTTTCTCAAGTCTGCATGGGTTAAGGTGTTCTATGAACTTTCTCATTTCAAGAGTGCTGGTTCTTATTCTCAGTGTGCAGGAAACATTTTACTAAGTTGGGATGGCCTCCCCAAATGTACAGTTGCCTCACCTTGCCGCTCCTTCGAGAGATAAACTGTTAGTAAGTAGAAGATCAGAGGTGAATGAATGCATGAAGATGATTAGTAATATGCAGAATAGAACGAGAAGAGCTCTCAGTAGAGTGCACACCGCCGCTAGGATGAACAGTTTCCGTTTAGTATCCCACTGATGGGCCGGATCTGGCTCTAGATCTGAACCAAAATCGAATTGGCTTCTTCTTGTTGCCTAACCAACTCATCCACCTAGTTCTGTCATAACTCGTCCATAAATTTTTGAAATATCTTGCTATATATCGTTTTTGGTCCCATCTCTCAATGGTGAAGAATCACTTAGAAGATTTAAAAAAAAAAAATCTCCAATCCGGATAGAATCGTCAATTGGTCCTCGTCACACACACAGACAACATATCCACCAAGTTTTGTCCGAATCCGTCCACAACTTTTTGAGATATCCTGTGAACAGACAGACAAAGGCAGAGGTGAAACATAACTTCCACCCACTTTAGGTGGTGGAGGTAAAAAGTGGGGAATGAAGGAATTGTTCCTTTTGTCGGTAACGCAGGATAGGTTTTGGGTATCTCTAAACCGGTAATGATATTAATATGGTATTTACAATGCACCTGGTTATGATGCTGCACAGCACTCTTTTTACTCGACACCCATGACGATGGCTCTGCCTCCACTCTTCACATTAAACATGCTTTTAATGTTGGTTTTGGTGTTGTTAGTAAGTAGAAAATGTTTTAATCTTCTTCTTGCTAACACAGTCCAACATCGAAGGGAAGATAAATGTCAAACATCTACGGCGCTCTTTTATTTATCTATGTATATATATATTTTGTGTTGGGTTGTTGGTAATTCCAGTCCTTTTCCCCTTCTCACAGTTTGATTGCAAGTTTGCTCAATTTGTATCGTGACTTGCAGCGGCTGCGTGTTGCTTGGCAGCAAGCACAGGGGGACTCATCAGGCAGCTCCTTTGGAAGCATGGGGAACCATGCTGAGGGGCGTCTCAAGGAAAGATTCCAGTCGGCTTTGGGGGCCTGGCTCGCACTGGAAGCATCTGTGATGGAGCCTCATTTTGTTCAGAACACCATTGGTCTACAACTCGCTACGGCAACGCTCGGGGTTCAGCTGGCAGTGGGATGGGAAAGGAGAAGAGATGATGTGGTGGGTGGGCCAGATGCAACGCCAATTGGTGGGAAGGTTGGAAAGAAAAACGACCAAGAAGGTAGAGAGGTTGGTATGGTGTTGAGCAAAGACCAAGGATTGATTAGCAAAACAACGGGAAGTTTTGATAAAAAAAATGAAATGAATAATGAGGGTCATTGGCAGGAAGCAGCCAAGACTGATACGAAGAACCACGGATGTGAGCTTGGAGAAGAGGAAGAAGGGTTTCAGAAAGACATGGAAAGAGAGCTGCATGCACAGGACGCGTTGAGTGGAATAGGAGTGAAAACGAATCGTGAATTTGTGTGTGTGCGCTTTCCACTGCTGCCCGTTTCACACTCATCGATGCTACCTTACTTTCTTGGTGAGAACCTACACGTTGAAGAAGTTTTTTTTGTGTTGATGTGGATGTAGGGTATGGTGTTGGGATTTTGCATTGTTGAGATTGCTGATTTGGCATTGGAGGGTGAGGAAGTGTTGTTTCTGGGCATGGGGTGGGGGTGATGGGTCGATGTGTATCCAATATGTGTTTTTGGAATAGTTGGATTGACGAGTTATTCTCGTGGTTGTCACTGTGGGATGCCAGTCTGAAATATTGAGCAAACTGAGGATAATATTGGTGGGAAATGTCCAGATTCTTTTTATTGACGTTCTGGCAGAGCTGTTCGCTGACAATTTGGTTGATTGCCTGGTGATGGCTGGGAGGTTTTCACCGGAGACCATGGAGCAATCCTCGGCTTGTTTGCCCTACTTTTTCAACTTCATCTGTGCATTCATGGGCAGCCCTGACAGGTACTTTATATTGTCCCCTTCTCTGATTTTCTTGCTTTCCTTCTCCTCATCAACTTTTCCACTTTGCTCTGCGTGGTGAGTGCCAATACGTGCATCTTCCACATTTTGAGCATGTCTTTCTCCATCCTCCCTTTGATGTTCACCTTTTAGAATGAGTAACCCCCATCTTCGTGCACGTTTGGCTGAAGTTCTGGAAGCCTTATTGCCTCCTGCGGATCCGATGGACTCCGAGCCTGCCACTGCACCACCAGCACCTTCTTTTGCGCGTGCCCGAGCTTTCAGCCAGTTCGCTCACCCTGCTGCACTAACTCGTGCCCTACTGTTGGTCTTCGTTGACATAGAATTCACTGGTGAGCAGATGGTTCTTTTTTTGGATACAATGTCAAGGCTCGTGGAGGGATTGGATCATAGAACGGGTCACGATGTAACAGAACGGAAAGAGCAATAAAAAGAGAGGGGGTTGGGGAACACACCAACAGCACAGTTGAGGGGTGAGGGCTAGTGGAGGACACGGGGGTGACCAAGATGGAAATAGCTGTAAACTCTCAGGAAGGACATACTGGAAACTTGGAAAGAGGTGGACTCGTGGAAGGTTAATGGGAGTGTAAAAGATCATGGTTGAGGATGGGTGATCCGAGTTGGTGATGAACAGCTGTTGTGAAGGCCTGGAGGGAAGAATGGGATTGAAGAGAGTGTGGGAGTTTATTCCAAAGGTGAGAAAAAAAATGGAACAAATGAGTGGAGGTGAGCAGTGATTCTGGGTTTAGGTAGTTTTACCAGAAGGGGGTTCTTGGTGGGCTGCATGTGCCCTGCAGATACCTGGGGGGGGGGGTTACATCGGTTAAGAGGAGTTTGTTATGAAGTTTGAACTGAACCTCATTGGGCATAACTTGGTCATGTTTACTGAGGATCCAAACCGGTCTTTCATTGTTTTTTTTCCCCCACATTTTTGTGCAGTGAAAGTCACTTTAATATTTAATCAATTCACAAACATTTCCAATTTCCAGAATGTCCAATTCCCCCATGAATCCGGACAAGTTGGTGTAATCCCCCCAAGAATACGGAGGGGTTGGTTTGATCTCCCCTTGGATTACGGACGACTTGGTGTGATTTTTTCCCCCGTCCCCTCCCCCCTGGGATTGTGGACGGGTTGGTGTGACCCCCCCCAATGGGATTGTGGATGGGTTGGTGTGAGCCCCCCCAATGGGATTGTGGACGGGTTGGTGTGACCCCCCCCCCAATGGGATTACGGACGGGTTGGTGTAACCCCCCCCATTGGATGACGGACAACTTGGTGTGATTTTCCCCCCTTCTCCTCCCACCTGGGATTACAGACGGGTTTGTGTGATTCCCTCCCCCGATGGGATTACGGATGGGTTTGTGTGATTTCCCCCCCCCCCCGCCCGGAATTACAGACAGGTTGGTGTTCATAGTCCCTTGATTACGGATGGGGTAATTCATATTGTAGTATGACGGAATTGGGGGCTGACAGGATTGTCTCAAGGTACGCACACTCTCCTCTAAGCTGTCTCGCCTCGGTTTGAATCCCGAGCCGGCTATAAACTGTCATCACGCTGTTTCTCTGGCATGGTGATTCATCAATGTGTGTTCCGTCCCTTAGATGGACGTTAAACTGGGCATCCCGTCTTCCAACATAAGTTGTGGATGTTAAAGACCCCACGGTGTCCTTCGCAAAGAGATGGCATGCTATCGCCAGCACACTGAACAAATTACGAATTCCTGCCCCAACCTCAGTAAAACGTCAGGCCTGGCCAGTCAGTTTGTGAAAAACTTTGGCCGAGCTTCCCCCAGCCAACCCCACACAAATGTGACCATTACAGAATAGGATGAAGTATGATTTGTTAAACCCTCTCCCACTGTGATTGGCACGACACCATCTATGTTTATACAGAGAAAGAATTACAGTTCTCCCCCAACCTTGAACACCTGGGAATACAATTTTAAAAATTTTTAACCACCTCACCCCCCCACACCCCCACCATGCATCCTATGTGAGCTGCTTTTAGTATAATGAAACGTCTCAACAAACGAGCATCGATGTTGGTTGTTCCAGCCCGTGCAAGCTGATATAGCTCGACTGTGACCCCCCCCAATTCACACCACCAGGAGACCCTCACCAGTTTGAACAGAAGTTCAACTACCGGCGCCCCATGTACCCTATACTGAGGCGAATGTGGGACACTGCGAGCTACCAGTGCACCGTCACGGTACGGACAAGCATCACATTGTCACTCTGAGGGAGTGATGTAACTTCTTTATGGTTTGCATGGCTCGTGGTTAGTTTTAGTTTGTTTGGCTAGTGGTTAGTTTTAGTTTGTTTGGCTAGTGGTTAGTTTGCTTGCCTTGCGGTCTGTTTGCTTGGCTTGTGGTCCGTCTGCTTTGTGGCTCGCGGTCCGTCTGCTTGTTGGCTCGCGGTCCGTCCGCTTGGTGGCTCGCGGTCCGTCCGCTTGGTGGCTCGCGGTCCGTCCGCTTGGTGGCTCGCGGTCCGTCCGCTTGGTGGCTCGCGGTCTGTCCGCTTGGTGGCTCGCGGTCCGTCCGCTTGGTGGCTCGCGGTCCGTCCGCTTGGTGGCTCGCGGTCCGTCCGCTTGGTGGCTCGCGGTCCGTCCGCTTGGTGGCTCGCGGTCTGTCCGCTTGGTGGCTCGCGGTCCGTCAGATTGCCTCACGGTCCACCCGCTTGCCTCGCTGTCCGTCCGCTTGCCTCGCTGTCCGTCCGCTTGCCTCACTGTCCGTCCGCATGCCTCGCTGTCTGCCCGCTTGCCTTGCGGTCCGTAGAGCATCCTGTGGTTTAACGCAGATTCTCCCTGTGGTGCTTCACACATGTAAAAGATCCGTGTGTGTGTGTGTGTGTGTGTGTGTGTGTGTGTGTGTGTGTGTGTGTGTGTGTGTGTGTGTGTGTGTGTGTGTGTGTGTGTGTGTGTGTGTGTGTGTGTGTGTGTGTGTGTGTGTGTGTGTGTGTGTTGTCCCTGTTGATGATCAAGGTGTTTTAGAATGTGACAACTCCAACATGGGGTGTGCATCGCCAATTGCAATCGGGCCTCTTTCGGAGTGTTTCAAATGCAGAGGTTTAAAAAAAAACTTTTTGATTTATCTTGATACGTATGTGAGTGTGCATATAGGTTGATTGTTGATTTATTTATTTTTTTATGAGTGATGTTGAACTTGTGCAGGAGCTTGTACATCAACTGGTAGACAATGGAAAAATGAACATGGTGTATCAAATTTGATTTGAACCCAAAGTCTCAGTGCCATCAAGCCATGTATGGAGGATGTCAAACGTGTGAATCTGAATCACTTGATTCCATTTTTATTTTTTCTCCTCTTCATTCCCAATTTGCGTGGCATGAGTGAGTGAGCAATGGCTGTGAGTGAAGATAAACGTGCATTTTAAGTTGCACTGGAAGGCATGCCCCTCTGAACATGACTCGTGTGGCCGTGACGATGGGGGTGTGCGAGGGTGGTGGTGGGGTTGGAGGGTTTACGGGGCTATGAGATCTCTCGTGTTGTGTTGCCATGTCCCCTTTTCCCCACAGTTTTCTTTGAATATCCCTTCCTCGTCTCAACCTTCACTTGTACAGGTTCCATGAGCTTTGGACAAGTTTATAAGGCCCGTCTCTCCTGCAGGATCTGGTAAATAATGCAATGGAACAAATGGAGGCAGCACCTGCTCCACTCCTCCTTCGTTTTCTCAACATCCTTCTCAACGATGCGACGTTCCTTTTGGATGAAGCGATTCAGGTATTCCTTGTGAGATACCGTCACTCGAACACATCTTTGCACACCTGGCCTCTTCCCCTGCAGGTTATGTTGACCATTATCAATTTACAATCAATGACCGTTATCTCTGACAGCCAAAATTTTGTGAAAAGGTTGGGTGTGTGACAAGAACAAACCGATTCGATTTTGGGTGAAGATCCGGATCCGGAAACGACGACTGGACTTTTTGAAGTGATTTTTCACCATTGAGAGATCGGGCCAATGATGATATGTAGCACGATATCTCAAAAAGTTGTGAATGGATTCGGATGAAACTTGGTGGACAGGTTGTGCGTGTGACAAGGAAGGATTGTTTCGATTTTGGTGAAGATCCGAATCTGGATCTGGATAGAGAATTATTTAATTTCTAAAGTGATTTTTTTTTTTTTTTTTACCATTGAGAGATTGGGCCAAAAATGATATAGTACTGTCTGGAATGATATTTCAAACATGTATTGGGCCAGATATGTTTCGTGGATCAGGTAGTGCGTGGCGGAGTTGTGTGCTCTACCGAGTGCCCTTCTAGTTTAATTGTGATCATATGTGGCCGTGCTTTCTCCCCTTATCTCCGTTTGTTCTTTTAATAAACCCTTGTTTTGATGAAAACTTGTGTGGTCATCGGAAGTGGGCTCCAAAGCACTTTGTGAAATTGGCCGATTAATCCGTTCGACCAGCACATTGGATACGTGCTTACGCGCCTCAAAATGGAACGTTTGTGTTCTGCTCAACTGTTCTTGTCTGTGGTTCCGCCATGGTCGTTGCATTCGGAGATGCCAATTTGCGCCAAATTAACCCGGCGTGCGCAGAGACCTTTTCATCCCATACCCTGCAGGCGGGGGTGAGTGTCGTTGAAGACCACACGACAATAACAATACTTTGCTTCACAAATTCTCATTTACGATCTCTGACCCAATGAAACATCTGCAGGTGGTTTTACTGAATATCTGATGAGTTATTTTCTCTGCATCATTCTCTCTCCCATATTTTAATATCCTGTGTTGTGCAATTCGGGCTAGCAAGATGGAGAGGTATGCACACTCACCTCTAAGCTGTCTCTTGCTTGGGTTCGATTCCCGACCCAGCCATAAACGGTTTCACATGCATGCTGATTCATCAATGTGTGTGCCGTCCGGCGTCCCGTCTGCCAGAATTCGTTGATGGACGTTAAAGATCACACGGTATCCTTCGCAAAGAGTAGCTGAGCGATAACCAGCATCCTGAACAAATTACAAATTCTTAACCCGACTAACTGCTGAAAAGGCAACGGCAAACCACCCAGCATCGCCTTGCCAAGAAACTGCCTTGGCAGTACCGATGCTCTGTAACAGAGTATGTGCGTCAGAATCAGAAGAATTGTGGAATTCACCATTTTCCCATGCTTTGCCACATTTGACAGCTCCATAAATTGGGCGTTTCTATCTATCCCCGTGTGATGTACGATACAGATCTTGTTGTCCTATTCTTCACTCCCAGTACCTCAGCCAGATCAAAGTTCGGCAGCAGGAAGTGGAGGGAGAATCTGAAGTTCCTGCAGGTGAGAGGCGCTCCTCTCTTCAACAGCTGATCCAGTTGGCACGATTTCACAACGTCATGGCATTGGAGACTCTCCACACGCTCGCCTGCCTCACCCCAGGTATGACTTGTCTCAGAGGTGATGTCTTTTAGCTTGTGTGGCATCCATTTCATTCCCCTGCTCACCTTCTCAATTGTTGCTTTTACTTTCACAGATAAAAAAAGTCTGAATTTTGTCATTCTCGAGGGATGTAGTGAAGGAAATGTCAAAACGTATACAAAGTAGGAGAGGATAGTCGTATTGTAATGTTCAAGGTGTGTCTGATTGGACAGTGTGTTCGGCTATCCGATTGATGTGATTGGTCAGTGTGTTCAGCTATATGATTGTGATTGGTCAGCGTGTTCAGCTATATGATTGTGATTGGTCAGCGTGTTCAGCTATCCAATTGATGTGATTGGTCAGCGTGTTCAGCTATCCAATTGATGTGATTGGTCAGTGTGTTCAGCTGTATAGTTGATGTGATTGATGGGAGTCTCGAGTAGGTGTCGTCCACCTGTGCCAGACTGGTTGTTGTCTAATTGGTAATTACTAGTTACCCGTCTGCCCACGAAGCAGGAGATGGGTTTTGCAATCGCTTGTTTGTGTCTGTCTGTCTGTCTGTCTGTCTGTCCATCCACAGTACAATTTTCTTTTTTTTTTAACCATTTCAGCTTTTGTCATTAAATTTTCAACAAACCTTTATTATCAGAATATGGAGGAGTATAATTAATAATTGGGTCAAAAGGACAAAGTTACTTCGTTCAAATAGTCCTTATTAGCTTGTCCGCCGCCGCACAACGCGAGATGGACGGGTTTTTAATCCCTTCCGTGTTTCTTTATTTTGTCCGCTTGCATTTTGGGATGTGTTCTGGTTTCTCTCACCACAGGAGACGATGTTGCATTTGAGTCTGTCTTGTTTGTTTTTCTGTCTCCACACAGACTGAGAGTTGGTGTGTTTATTACATGCGACCTCTTGACACCCCAAAGACCCTTCAGAACCCCAAATACCATTTAGACTTTTTAGAACCATAAGACTCTGAAGACCCGAAAGACCCCAAAGATCCTTCATATCCTGTTAGACCCTTAAGCCCCCTTCAACCACTTTCAACCCTTTAGGCCTTCAGACCTTCACACCTTTCGGACCTGTTAGTACCCTTTTTAGATGTTTTTAAAGACAATTTGGACCCTTGAGACCTTAAATTATACCCTTTAGATAGATAGACTCCTTTGACCTTTTAAGACCCTTTAGATACTTTTGCCCTTTACACCTTTTCAGACCTTTGACTTTTACACCTTAACAACTAGACCATTTAGACCTTTCATTTACAATCGATGACCTTTCATTTTGTACATCCTTTCATTCCTTTGCCACACAAAACGAGTCCTGCTGGTGAGGGTCTGCAATGTCTGATTGCTCTTTCTCGTTTCTGAATGAACTTGTTCCCGTGTGTATCGTTAAAACTGCATCACCACCCACGAATCGTTATCTGTGTTGGTTGGTGCACTCCTAACGTGATTAGTCATTGATTGTAATGATCTTGTGCTTTGTTTGATATCTTGGTAACTGTAAAATAGGAACCTCCTCCTTTTGAGTGTGCATTTGTTGTAGTTTTTTTGTTGTTTTTCTTCTTCTTCTTCAGTTTACAGTCTCTGAATTTTGACATTCTCAAAGTACACCTGTATTGATACCTTCGTATAGTTTGAGGTGTTTTAACAGTCAGGGTTGTATGAGAAGCCAGACAGGTGCTTTCCTCTCCCTCTCTCTGATATGCAATCACGATGGATGGATTTGTTTTCTCTTCCCTCTCATTTAGTGAAAACAGACAGGGATGGATTTCTCAGATCGTCATGTTGCCGTCACCAGCTCATTTGTACATTAAAAAAAAAAAAAAAATTGGATTTGTTTCGGTAGTTTTTGTTGTTCTGTTTTTTCCCCACGATATTTTATCTTGTAAATATTTCCACGTGATTGTATGTTTGTTTACACATTTGTACGTTATTCTTTGACTGCCGATCCACAGTACCTCGAGGCCCCAAATTTTTGGGTTTAGGTACTTCAGAACCTGGGCAAGGTTTTCAGCTCACACACATCGACCAGACGTCCGTTTTGAGGCCACCAAAGGCCGCTATAAAGTCTATTTTGGGATGTGGGGTCCGGCAGTGCTGCCGCCGGCCAGCAGGCAAAAGGTAACCACCATGAGGCGAATCACTCCACAGCTTTTCAATGTCCAACATGTCCTGAAACCACCTCCGGGAAAAGCACACCCAGCCGGGCAGCGCTGGCCCGGGCAAAAATGCTACAGTTAGAACTATAGTTTATGGGAGTAGTATTCTCATATAGTGGAGTTGGTAACAGGTCCGACTGCAGTCGTCTGCAGACAATTACTACAGGAAAGGAATGCGAGTTTTAGCCTGGGGGGTTAGCCCCTGCTCGTACAAAATCATCACACAGAGCATAATGATGTCACGAGGGCATCACCTCGTATTTGTTTTCATCAAACAACCAATAACTGTTGTGCTTAATTCATTCGGTCGGTGAGCATGCACCTTAATTACAACACTTACTCCCCCTCACTCCTTGTGTTCTTACGACATCTCACTACATGCTTACATGCCTTTGGTAAATTACATGCCTTTGGTAAACCAAATGCACATACAAGTTTAAATTTTTAATCTCTCTTGTGACCAAGTTTCCAAGCCTTCAAAACTCATTTCTCCTCTCCCTTCATTAGGGGTGCGGATGATACTGGTACATCCGATAATGAGCGACCGTGTCATTGCCATGCTGAATCACTTCATGCAGCACCTGGCTGGTCCTCGTGCCCGACACTTGAAGGTGCGAGACTTCGCAGAGCTCGAGTTCAAACCTCAGGACCTGCTCAGATACATCATCAGCACATACGTCGGTCTCGGGTAAGAGTACCTTCTTCCATCGTCACCACCGGCTCTTAACAATTCCTGCTTCTCCCACTACTACCAGCGTGTACCAATCGTGCAGCAAACTTTGATGCTTATTTTCGTGTTTTTTTGTTTAATTTATGAACCTGATTGTCATTTGTTTTTTGTTTTTTCAAGTTTTTTTTGTATACCATGTCGAGGCTTGTGTAACAGCTAATACACAGAAACATATAACGAAGCAGAAGACGAGGGGTGGGAGTGGGAAACAGACACAATAGGATATCTGTGGAAGGAATAGGGATGGGGCAGAGTACACGGAGTAAACAAGATGGTACTACAGGGACTTTCAAGAAGGAAAACGGAATTTGAAGGAGGTGGTTTGGGATGGATTAATGGGGGTAGTAAAGATCAAGATTTTCGATGGGGAAGATATGAGATGGTGGTGAACAGCTGTTTTGAAGACCTGGAGGGAAGAGTAGGCTTGAAGAGAGTGTTGGAGTTTGTTGTGGAGGTGGGAAAAAAGAGGAATGAAATTGTGAAGGTGAGCAGTGTTTCTTGATTTTGGCAGTTTCAGCAGAAGGGGTTTTTTGGCAAACCTTGAGCACCCTGAGGAAATATAGGGGGGACAGTTCACAGACAGGGGAAGGGGAGGGGCAAGGCCGGAGAGGAGACAGTGGAAGACAGAAAGACTACCAACCTGCCTCTGGTGAGACAGTGAGAGACCCAAGGACTCAGCCTCATCGTGAGAGATACCAATGATCCTAAAAGCTTTGGTTTCCACAGCGTGAAGTCGAGCTAGGTGTGAGGCAGGAGCACGACCCCAGAAGGGGGAGCAGTACTCCATGAGACTGCGGATGAAAGCTTTGGTGTGCCAAGGAAGGACTTTGCACAAAGGAGGATGCCCAGTCGGTGACTGGCTTTGTAGACCAGCTTGGAGATGTGGCTTTCCCAGGAAAGATCATAGCAGATGGTGAGACCCGAAAGCTTAAATGAAAGGACTTTTTCAAGGGGATTGTTGAGAGAGTAGATGAGGGGGGTGGTTCCAGACGGTCCTTTCGGAGAGACATGGTGAGGATGTGAGATTTGTCAGGATTAGAAGACATTAAATTAAGAGTTTGACCAGTTTATAATTTTGTCAAGGTCTGAGGAGAGGAAAGAAGCTGCTGCTTGTCTGTCAGAAGAATGAGAGATGTCACAGCAGAGAGTGGAGTCATCAGCAAAGAGACAAAGAGGATTTTCCAGTGTCAGTGAGATCATTGATGAATATTAGGAATAATATGAGGGCTAGAACACTGCTTTGGGGCACTCCAGTCATGAAAGGGTTCCGTTGAGAGCGACACCTTGGCTACGAGAGTGGAGGAGGTTAGTAATCCAAGATTGGATTCCATGGGCAGACAGTTTGGAAAGCAAGGCAGGATGTGAGACTGTATCATAAGCTCGAGATATGTCCAGAGAGATAGCCCTAATCTCATGTCTGATATTGAGGGCCTCCATCATTGTTGGAAGAGTCGAAGCAGCATGTGCAAGGTTGAGTGACCAGGTTCGAATCTGAATCGATGATCTCAGATGAGGCTGTTGGAGAAAAGGAATGATTTTGTGTCAACTGTGATGATGGATTCCATCACCTTGCTGATTATGAAAGCAAGTTAATTCATCTGTAGTTAAGAGGATCCATTTTTGCAGCTTTCTTATGTGATACTGGGATGTTGTCTGATTTCCAAGCATATGGATGATGACCTCTGGTAAATGACAGGGTGAAAAGGGCAGAGATAAAGGAAGTTCAAGAGCAGCACAGCAGGTTTTGAGGACCCGTGGGCTGATGCCGTCTGCTCAATTTGTAGAGTCAGAGTCAAGGGTTGCCAGAAACTTTTCCACCTTTTCAGGTGCAAAAGACAGAGTTCAGGAGCAGTTGGGTACGACTGGGAAGGATGGGTACAGAGAGGGTGGGGTTCGGGACACAAGATTTGGAAGCAAACACAGAATTGAGGCATTCGGCCTTCTCATGAGTGGAGTGAGTGGAGTCAGCTGTGGTGCCATATGAAGTGAGGGAAGGGATGGAAGGGGGGCATACACCAGAGACCAACTTGACAAGGCACCACCAGGTTTTAGAGGAAGGAGACATGTGTGAAAGTTCATTGTTGAGATTGGACAAATGTTTTCTGGCTCTTCTCAGATTAGACACACACTTGTTGTGGGCTTTGTGTGATGAATGATCTGAAGTTGCCTTCAGTCAGATTTGCCTTCCAAGAGGAGAATGCAATTTATTTTAAAGCAACAGCCTCACCACAGAATTCGGAGTCGCAAGAGTGGGAGGATGGGTTAGACAATTGAATAAGAGGTATGACGAATCTGTGCAGAAGAGAGCAGGTTCCTGTGGAAGAATTCCCAGGATGAGTTAACATCAGCATGAGTGGTGGATATAGGAGATCAGTCCTGAAGTGGAAGAAAAACTAAACAAAACTGAGACATGCGAAAGGAGCAGCAGGTCACATTTGGTAAACCGCGAATACGTGGGGTCCGCAATTGTCGAGTCCGTGCATGTTGGGGTTCCACAGTATTTATTTATTTTATAAGCAGTCAAATCCTTCACATTGCATCCACATAGTAAATCGGGCATGATAAATTTCTGTGTTTCTGTGGATTTCCTCATATTTCAAATAATTTACGAGACTCTCATAAACAGTTGTTCATAAGATACAAGCGTGATAGTGCCTTCATGTACAACATGATTGTTCTCTTTGAGTTGTGACACAGCTCGATATATGAAACATGGTTGTGATGGTGGGGGGGGGGGGACAATTCCCCAACACCGAAGCTCGTGGAAGAGCAAGGTTAAATTGACAGTAGGGGTCGTCGGTCAACAAAAGGATAAACGAACAGGAAATTAAAGAGAGGAGGGGAGGAAACGCAAAAACCAGCAAGTGAGAGGGTTGACTTGGGTAGGGTGAATGGGGGTAATTAAGATCATGGGTCCAGATGGGGATTGACATGACGTGACATGGTGGTGCACTGCTTGCTTGATGCTCTGGAGGGAAGAGTGAAAAAGAACAGCGTCTGGAAGGTGTTTCCATAGACAGGATAAGTGAGGAACAAAGGAGGTGAGGTGTGCAGTTACCCTGGATTATGGAAGTTTAACGAGGGGGTAGTTACTGGAAGAACGCATCCATCCTGGAGTAGATTGGGAGGGTCAGAGGACTGAGAGAGCAGGGGCAGCAATATCGCAGAAGAGGCTGGAAAAAACACATGGGCCACCGACCTGCCTGCGATGTGAGATTGAAACCTTTTGCTTTGGCCTCATCGTGGGAGATTCCAAGTATGTTGAGAGCTTAGATTCCACAGATTCTCGGAGAGACGGATGTGTTGCTGGGACATGCACCAGGCCATAGCGGAGAGCAGTCCTCCATTGGCTACAGCCAATGGCCTTGTAGACTGCGAGTAGCTCTGATTTTCCAAGAAAAGACTTGGATCGATGGCAGATTCCTTGTTTGCGGCTTACTTTGTAAGCCAGCTTTGTTATGTGGTTGGTCCAGGAGATGTCATGGCTGATGGTGAGACCGAGGCGTTCAAGAGACTGAACCTCTTATGGTTGCTGACCATGGAAATAGATAGGTGGGTTTGTTTGTTTGTTTGATGATCTTTCCAGAGTGATTATGGTGACTGAGATTTTCCAGAATTGAAAGACATCTTCCATTTGTCAGACCAATATCTAATGAAGTCCACATGATCAGAGAGTGACGCAGCTGGAGTCTGCCTCACAGTGAGATGGGTGTACTGTATGCCACGCAATGTGGTCATCTGCAGAAAGATTTAGAGGGTTTTTCAGGAGTAACGGAGAGGTCGTTACTGGAGTTGAGTAACAAGACTCAGCCAAAACACTGTCTTGTGGTACTGCAGCCTCCACTGGGAGAGAGGAGGAGAGGGTTCCATTGAAAGCAACACTTTAACTGCATGATGGAGGAAGTGAGCAGTCTAGGAATGAAGGAGTCCTTGAATGCCACAATCGGGGAGCTTGGCAAACAAAGCAGAAAGCCAGACCTTCTCAAGTGCCGAAGTATGTCCAGGGAGAGGGTTCTAACCTTGTTTGCAAATGAAGGCCTCCGACCATTGCTGAGAGAGGAGCACAAACATGTCCAGAGTTGAATGACTGGGATGAAATCCAAGCTGATGGTCAAAAATCAGACTTTCAAAACGAAAAGGGAAGATTTGACATTGAAAGCAACAATGGATTCCATGACTTTGTTTGTCATTGGAAGCCAGCTCACTCGTCTGTAGGAAAAGGATGTTTTTGCACCCTTCTTGTGGACGCTAATGATGTTTGTTGACTTCCAGGATGATGGGAGATAGCCACAGAAGGACAAACTGAATGGTGCAGACAAATTGGAAGCAAGAATGTTGGGGCAGGATTTGAGAACAGGGAACATGGGCACATCCTCTTGATGCCATTGAGCATTATTTTTTTTATTTTTTATTTTATTTTCTTTTTTGTGGTTACACCTCTTTTGCATGGCATTCCTGAGATTTCATTGTAATTGGCATGTTTGGCACAGCGTCTGCCTGGATGACTATTTGATCGGTGTGGTGGCACACGACCTTGATTACGTCGTTGCCTAGCTTGCCAATCGATGCTGCACTTCCTATTTCTGAAGTGCTTTTGATCTCAGGAGTCCTTGTTGACGCAGTTGACATAAAGGTCCCCCGTTGTTGCACAACACAACATCATAGTTTCTGAACATACAGATTAACGAGAACGGCACTCTTCGACGTTATGACGTCGACCCATATGCCTCCGCCCACATTATTTCATCATCATCATTCATACTTGTACCAAGATTGATTTTAATCCCTTTAGCTGTTCGCAAGTATCACATTTTTACGTGACATGACCTCTGACCTTTGAACTTTGATGCCGAAATCTAATCGGTTCATCTTTGCATCATAATATATACTTATACCGAGTTTGGTCAAAATTCCTTCACTGGTTCATAAGTTAGCGCAGTAACAATTTTTACCTGACGGGACCTCTGACCTTTGATCTCTTGACCCCAAAATCTAATCAGTTTATCTTTACATCATTACACATACTTGTATCGAGTTTGCCTTGGGTCCCTTCAGCCGTTCTTAAGTTATCGCAGGAACGAAAACGTATGACGGATAGGTGGAAGCAGAAACGGACAGCCGGACGGACAACGCGAAAGCATTATGCCTCTGGTGACAGGCCAAAAATATAGCCCTGTCCTTCCCTTACGTCACCAGCCGCTCAAGAGGGCGGTGGAGGTAAAGTACAGAAGCCGCGAAAAACCGTGTTTCGACCATCACTTCGAGACACTGAAATGCGAGGTCGATAAAGAAAATCGACGCAAACGATTAAAACTTCGAGGCCACTGAATTGTTTCTTGGATTTTGTCTGCTCAACAATATGCTTAAAATTACAAGTGACCAGCGTGTTGCCATTGGACGAAGCCTCCGTGAGCAAGGTGAAATGTGGGAACTCCCCACCCCTACCTCCCCTTTGATATTTTGTATTCAACCCGTTAATTCCACTGAGTTTATATCCATGATTCTTGTTTCAGCTCTTCTTGTGAAAAGTTTCCTCCTCCTCTTGTTTTTTTTCCGCATTTTATTATTTTGTTTCAAAAGAAAGAGCACTCATGCGCGAGTATCGTATCGCAGCTTCGGTGGAGACGACGACGTCTGGTGTTTGTATCCCCTGATTGGCTGTGAAAAGCATCTGACATGAATGTTTTGGGGGGGGTTTTTGGGGGGTTTTTTTTACAGCCCACCAGGAACCACAGAAGGCAAGACAAGGCTGCCTCTGCAGCTATAATAATATAATATTACGGAAAATAAATAAATTGGTGCAAACTAAAGAAGGGTCGGGACCCATAGAGACATTCTTAATGACGTAGACGTTCATTCCTGAGGGAATAACACAAGGAATTTAGACGCAGGTGGAGGCCATTCAGCCCATCATGCCTGCACCACCCCAACACCACACCAATCTATCAACACCAGATCAAAAGCGGAAAAATGTAAATGTTTTACTCTTTTATTACTTTTTTTTGGATTTTATCCAGTTTTATTTATTGTTTTGTTTTTTCCAGGGCAGTGGACATGGGCTTAGATGGTTTTGGGTTAAAAAAACACACAACATCAATCAAACAGCACTCAGTACACATGATGCACACAATCACTCATCAATGCTCAAGCTACCAAGTCCTGCCAACAACCCCATACCCCTCCATCTCCATAACTTCCAGGTACCTATCTCATTCCAATTTAAACTTATCTTCTGTTTGTGCTGCCACTACTGTGGTGTACTGAATAGAAGATGCTGAGCAGGCAGACACGAGCGGGGGAACAGTCGAGCTGGGCTGTGTTGCACAAGCGCGAGCGCGGGCGTACTTTGCCCGCGGCTCTCCTTTATTGCGTATTCAGCACACTCACGAGCCGGGCGACTCCAGCATTACTACAACGCCTCAGGCGGCGCGCACACCTTATATCCCTTGCAGACCCGATGACCACGCCGACCCCTCCTCCCATCATCATGCCCCGCCCTGCATGCCCGCAGGCTACACCTCACTCCTCCCTCCTAAAACTATGATTATTAAATGATCACCATCATAATAAGCATAAACAACACGAAGGACTACGGTATAATAGTCGACAAGGCACAAAAAATGAAAACAGCGAAGTATAACAGCACATCACATCATATAATGCGTGAAAGCGAGCTAATGGAGCTGCCACGGCCAGACTCCGAAGACGGAGGTGCACACAGCAAACTCTGGCCGCGTTACCGATATGAAGCAGCAAGGCGAAAAGCACAGCAGCCCTACACAGCGGAAACGCCCCCAGGCGGCTCATGCTGACATGGCCCTCGGCGAGGCCGTGGCGATCTCCCGAGCAAACCTCCCCCGGCACCATCAAACGCCTCCGGCCCACTCCCCCCAGGCAGACCCGACGTAGATAAACATTCCGAGGCCGGAAGCCCGCTGTCTGGAAGCCGTGGCGCCAGCGCCAGCCTCGATCGACCTTGGCTGGGGGCGCTGAACAGCGCCGCTGGCTGGACGCACTCAATGCTCCAAAACAACCCACGTACCACAATCAGTTGAGACGCCAACGCCCGTCTAAACGGCCTTGAGCGAACACAGAGAGCTGCGCCCGCAACCAGAGGTGGGGGTAACGCCGACCAGCGCACCAGTCTTGGCTCCGAGTCGATCTCCGAGACCGATTTGCCCGCGGCTCTCCTTTATTGCGTATTAAGCACACTCACGAGCCGGGCGACTCCAGCATTACTACAACGCCTCAGGCGGCGCGCACACCTTATATCCCTTGCAGACCCGATGACCACGCCGACCCCTCCTTCCATCATCATGCCCCACCCTGCATGCCCGCAGGCTACACCACAACTACCTTTCCAGGGACGCCATTCCATGCATTAACTACACTCTGAGTGAAAGACCCCTGCCTTACTACTGTCTTACCTCTCCTCTTCTTTACTCTTAACTCCTTAACTCTGCCCCTGGTCCTATCACTGTCTTCTCTGTTGAATAATTCATCTGTACATATTATATCTCTGCCTTTCATTATCTTAAACATCTCTATCATATCTCCTCCTTTCTAGTGTAAAAAGCCCTGTCTCCTTCAGCCGCTCCTCATAGCTGCTAAGTCTAGCTCGGCCCGGATTCAGTCTAGTAGCCCTGCGCTGAACCCTCTCGATGGCATTGATGTCCTTCCTGAGTTGTAGTGCCCAAAACTGCACACAATATTCTTGATTTGGCAATCACTAAATTCCTATACAATGTTAACACCACCTCTCTTGATTTGTAATTGATCCCCCTCCGAATACAACCTAAAACCCGATTTGCTTTACCTGTAGCTGACTGGCACTGTGCTACCTGCTTACCTCCCGTATATGTATGACCACCCCGAGATCCTTCTCCTGTATGACACGCTCCAAAATTACCCCTTGCATCCTGTAATCTCTATTTTCATTGTTCGTTCCCATCCCCAACACCTTACACTTGCTCAGGTTAAATTACATCTGCCAATCTTTAACCAATCTATACATAGATCAATACTTTCCTGAATCTGTTCACCACCCCCTCTGCTATCAACCTTACCTCCAAGCTTTGTGTCATTTGCAAATTCGGAAAGCTTACTCTTCACCCCATTATCTAAGTCGTTGGTATAAATAACGAATAGTAATGGTCCGAGTACTGATCCCTTTGGTACCCTGCTATCTACATGCTCCCAGCAAGACATCCTCCCACTCACAGCCATTCTTTGCTTCTTACCAGTAAGCCAGCTTGCAATCCAATTGGCTACTTCACCAGCCACTCCACAAGCCCTCACTTCCATTAACAACCTCCGATGTGGTACCTCATCAAACGCCTTCTTAAAGTCGAGATATACAATATCCACTACCTTTCCATCATCCACCCAATCTGACACTGCCTCACAGAACTCTAAAATATTCATGAAACAGGAACTACCTTTGGTAAAACCACACTGACTACCTTTAATTAGTTTGTATTTGTTTCAATGGTTCCTCATCTCGTCCCTAATTAATGTCTCCAACACCTTCCCCACAACTGAAGTCAAACTAACAGGTCTATCGTTTCCAAATTCTTCTCTGGATCCTTTATTAAATAATGGTGTTACATTTGCTACTCTCCAATCCTCCGGTACCTGTCCTGACTCCAGAGAACTATTGAAAATATCTGTTACCATCTCGCTGACCTGCTCAGCCACCTCCATCAATACTCTCATGTGCATATTATCCGGACCCGGAGCCTTATCTTCTCTTACATTACCGAGCTGTTCCTTAACTTCCTTCACTCCAACCTGGATCTTCTGTAAAAGCCCTTCCTCATGTCCGGGGGGTTTCACCCCTACCTGGACGGATGGCAAAGCTTCTCCCTTGATGGCTACAACCGACACTCGGAGATTCATGCGCGTGCGTCAACGGGGCGTAATGGCGGAGAGGAGATCCACCCAGGAGGAGCACAGCACAGAGGCACTGCACCAGGACAGCACACGGCTACAGTTTCTTAAAAGGAATACATTTAATAAAAATAGATGAATATTTACAACGGACAATGATTCAAAAGGTAATGATAATAATCATAAAGTAAATATATCCTGCAGTCAAGATGCCTCTCACACAGACTCAAATACAGACAAAGGGGACACAAAATGAAAAGAAAAACCTTCCCTTTGAACTATTCCTGTACTTAGCTTGGCCCAGAGCTGATCCTTGTGGATCTGGAATCGAGACGCTTCTAGCCGCACGTGCAGACGCACGCAAATGGCGCTTCTCTCAGAGCAGGACAAACACACGCCAGGCAATCCACGAGCGGCACTCCACATCAAGGTTCAAAGCCCCAGTGTAACGGCTTTGTGTGCTCCGATTGTCCTCACCGACCCGACCAAGAGCAAAAGGACAGCGTCTTACTTCACCATGCGAGCAAAGTCGCCTCAACACGAATTCAATGGCCGTGTCGTCGTCCTTGGCAGGAGCTCACCCTCCGCTCTCGCCTTTCCAAACAATGCACCTCATGCCTCCACTCTGATCACGGCTCTCCACACAATGCACAAGCCCACTGCGTCTAATGCCTCTTAAAATGTCCAGCCGACTGATCACAGCTCTCCACCAAAAGTGCGCAAGCCAACACTGAACTCCACTCTCCTCTGTCCTATTTTATCCTCTGCCTCCAGGACGTGGCCTGCTTGTACGAAAACCAGGAAAGTGGGGCTTCTCCAACTCGGCTAGCTTCTGACATCACGCCCATCAATCGTACCTCGGGGGTGTGACTTTGCTTGTTGTCAACCTATGAAGGCGGTGCTTCTGCCTGCTGGCACGTTTGCTTATTTCAGAGATGTGTTCCCCAACTTGCCCACCACCGCTGCACCGTCGCCACTGCCCGCCCCCGCTGCACCTTCACTACCCGCTCCTGCTGCATTCACCACTTCCAATATCCTCAGCAACCGCACTCCACCACCGTAAACAAATATCTACAAATTTCTCACATTTTGCTACTTGCTGTAAATTATCTATCCGTTCCTTCAACCTGGTCATAACTATCCTCAAGTGGGCTATTTCCTCACACTTCGTGCAACAGTAAGTACCCTCTGATTCCTCTATTCTTTATGTGGCCCACATTGAGCATCTATTACATTTTATGAACTCCTTTTCCTTTCTCCTTCGGTCTCTTTTTATACCCTTTTTCACCCCCATATTCTCAAGGCCCGAACTGACTTAAACGCAAAACATGAGGCCTCCCTCTGCTTCTTTCAATAAACTAACACAAATACCTGCTAAACTATTATGAACACAACTACATCTTTCTAAATACAAACCCATAGCTCCTGACACAAATCTCGAAAACAAAATACGCAAATCAACACACAAAAAATACTTGTCTTGTTCTGGTTGAGCTTACACAGTCTCGTGCAAACTACCAGAAGTGATGTCCTCACAGTTGTTGGTGGTGGTGTTGGTAGTTGGGTTTTAATTTTTTTTATTTCTGGTGAAGGAGACGAAGAGAGACACCCTGCTTCAAGTTTTTGAGGGAGGAGGGGGGAAAAGGACTGAGCTGAGGGTTCAGGAGCAACAACGACTGGAACAAGAAAGCAAAAAGGAGGCAGAAGATGGAGGGCACGTACACTCGACTCTCACAGGCCTGACTGAACGTGAGAGATGAATCAAATGATTCAACACAGCAGGACGCGATTTGGGACAGAAAAGTTGATGAAAAACACAAAGAACAAAGCAGAAATATAAACGAAACAGCAAAACACAACATAAATGGTCTGGGGGAACTTAGCTTAGATTAACTGTGAGGAAAGCACGCCAACCAGCCGTCGACGTGCGTCTGTCCCCAACAAACCTTCGTCAAGAATGAGTCTGCCACAATAGGAGTGGACCAGCATCACACGTACATCAGACCAAGTGGGGTAGATAAATTGAATCCCAACCATGGAGGTCATTATTGAGCCAGCTGGGTCTCATTTGACAATCCAATGGCGGTGTGTCAATTATAGAGAGACAAGCTTGACCTGCTGGAGATTACAATCCATAATTCTGAACACTACTGCTTTCAGCTGGATTTGAAGCCACAACTTGAAGGATCCCAGTCCAGTGTCCTCACCAGGAGGCCATTACAATGGACCGTGGATTATGATTAAATGGAGTCATTGTCGGTTGTTGGTAGTTTTTGTTTGGATTCCCTCTCCGCCTGGGATTGTACAATATAACTGCATCTCAAACACTTTCCCAACGGAAACGATGAGCTCTTTGATTGCTTTGAACCCCTTTGAAACGAAAATCATGACAATAGCATTTCTCCACGCTCGTATTTTCCAATCCGTTTCCTTCCAGTTTATCAAATCAAGTGAATGTGATTTGATCAGCACATAACAAGGAAACCACAACAAGATGATCTGCTCACTGATGGAACCACTAATCTTGGTGATGTTTTTTTTAGCCCCTTTGGTGCCACTTTGCTCCTCATGTCTTGTGTATGACAAATGCCAAATATGAACGACATATCTACGACCATAAAGCAACTGCCAAGAGTAAGCCTCCCCCAGCACCTGCGATCCATTTATGGCCATGCTTATGTCAGACCGCCATATGACCTTGACCTTCAACATTTAGGGATATAGTGTAATTGAAGAAAATGTGTCCCTATCTACAGTCGACTGATATAAAACACAATGTGTATTTGTGTATGTGTCTGTCCCCTTTCATAAGCGCAATTTGAGTCGGGTTTTAAAGGCCAATCTTTTCACAATACCGGGTGTTCACTTTGGTCGAAAGACCCAGTGGACCCGAAAGACCCAAATAAATTATGACTGGATATTCACTCCAGTCTTTTTCAAGACAAAACAAACTTGGAAAACATTTTTTATAAAAGAGTAATTACATCTCTTTTGTTGGAATTGTAGACAGTGACTTGCAAACCGAGTCTCAAGGTCGGTGTTCAGAAGCATTTAAAAATAATAATAATAATAATAATAATACAAGGTGTAGAAAGGTTAAATTTGCTGCACGTGATGTGGGGTGTGTGCACAGTAAAACAAGTGTTGATTTACCTATGGAGGATGTCTAATGAATGAAGAAGATAAAAGCACACCTGCTGCTTGGCCGAGGCTTCATATTTTGGCATGCTCACGAGGCTGTACCGTCAAAATGAAACATCCCAGAAGATAAAGACATATAATCACATTTGTACATGTCATGTTTTAAAATAACCTTTTTTCTTCCTACGAATTGAAACGTCATATCTTCCAGTCTCCTTGAATCGTTCAAATAAAATAATTCCAACTCGTCATTTTTGCCGGGCTTTCCATATTAGTCAATCCATACAACTGAACATCATGAAGATCAGAGGAAAATTATTCAAGTTGTGATTTTAAAAAGGTGCTTTTTGTTAATTTCATCACGATCTGAAAAAGGTAGTTCAGGACACGAAACAGATGTCAGGTGCACAACTCCAATGCAGGTACGCTCTTATGATGAATGAACATGCCCCCAAAGGCAAGAACATGCCTCAAAGCTGACCTCCAAATCCAGTCGCCAACTTGACATCCTAGGTCGTGCAAAATCCTTCCTTGGCACACCTGAACTTCTAACCACATTCAAAGCTTTCATCCGCATCCTGATGGAGTACTTCTCTTCCCCTATGAGTTGGTGCTCCTGCCTCTCACTTTTTTCGGCTTCATGCTGTGGAAACCAAGGCCTTTAGGATCATTGGTATCTCCCGCGATGAAGCTGTTGTGGGGTCTCTCACGCTCTCACCGCAGACAGTTCGGTGGTCTTTCTGTCTTCTACCATCTACTCTCTGGCCTCCCCCCCCCACCCCCACTCTGTCTGCTCTGTTCGTCTCCCCACGCCCCCCACTCACCCATATTTCCGCAGGGCGCTCAAGGTCCACCAAAAACTCCTTCTGGTGTAACTTCCAAAATCACGAATCACTGCCCACCT
The DNA here is from genome assembly GCF_056783735.1 of Eptatretus burgeri. Classification (NCBI taxonomy): domain Eukaryota; kingdom Metazoa; phylum Chordata; class Myxini; order Myxiniformes; family Myxinidae; genus Eptatretus; species Eptatretus burgeri. Next base: position 1,802,729 of record NC_140976.1, on the reverse strand, counting down.
TTGGCACAAACTCCCACACTCTCTTCAATCCCTCTCTTCCTGCCAGGTCTTCAAAACAGCTGTTCACCACCATCTCATATCTTCTCGTATCCAAAACCATGATCTTTTCCACCCCCATTAATCCACTCACGAGGATTAATCAAATTCCGTTTTCCTTCCTGAAAGTCCCTGTAGTGTCCATCTTGTTGTGTACCCTGCATTCCCCACCCCATCCCTCTTCCTTCCACAGATCTCCTCATGTCTCTGTTCCCCACTGTTTTGTCCTTTCCTCTCCCACGCCTCTTGTCTCCTGCTCCGCTTGTTATATATTCTGTGTGTTTGCTCTTATTTGATCCTCGATATTGTATACAAAAACAAAAAAAACAGCTTGCCTTTGAGATTCCGCATTGGCAAAATTGAGTGACGACAAAAGCATTTTTTTTTCAGACCGCCATTTGACCTTTACCTTTAACCCGGAAATGTATGATGTAACGTATGACTTGGTCGAGTTTTGGTGAAACATGTTAAATTATCTATAATTGGGTCATGACCTTAAAAATGGAGGCCAGGTGAAATTTTTTTTTTTGCGTCAACCCCACATACTTTGTCTTCCCATTATTGATTCAAAATTTAATTCTGGCATTTCCTCGTCACCGCGATCGCAGCAGACATGGAATGAGGTCTGCAAAGGTGAATGGAAGTTATGAACCAAGTGTTGAAAGAATGTGGAGCGTTTATAAATTTGCAGAGGGCAAAGATGATGGTAATTTTAAGGATACTTGGCAAAAGCTTGAAGATTTGTGTTGAGGGAAATGAGTTTGAACAGGCCAGTGAATCTGAGTGTGTCAATGACGTGTTGAGACATCATGTGAACTGCCACAGAGGGGCAAGAGGTGATTACGATTGGCAAGGGAATCTTTCAACAATAAATAGCTTGAGAAAAAAAATGGTGAAAACTTTCCTTTTGAGTATTATTCGACTTCGAGCCGAGACCTTGGACACTTAAAAAGTTTGACATCAGGGCGATATAGACTGGTGTGCGTGGAGGACTCGAGATTGAAGATCGAAGCACAAAACAGGCGTTTGGAATCTATGGGTGTCTTGAACCTGCCACAAGGTGGGGAAATATTAACAGTGTTACGGATCTGTCAGTTCGGGTCACAAGAGGCTTCTCGGACCAATTTTCCGACCTTCGATCCTGAAACTCACGAGCCACAGATAACTCCGTTACACGACGGGTTGCTAAGCAACCATGGACGCCGTCTGAGACTAACTTTGGCCGGGTCCTCGTGTTCAATTCCCGCATTACCTTCCTGCCAAATTAATCCCCCCCCCCCTGATCAACGGGGACCATGCTGTCAACGCCCCACGACTGTCAATCAAGGATGGCCGAACGATCCTGTAAGGGAGACGCTGGCAAATGACTAACCGTACCAAAACAGCGGGACAGAACTCCCATCCACTATTTACATTGTCGTGTCTCACTAATGGAGGAAAGACTATCGCGCAGTTTCGAAACAGTTTATAAAAGCCAAAAGGACACGTATTTACAGGCAAAACAGTTATTTACACAGCTAAAAGAGTGTCACAAAGAAACAGGATCTTACCCTTAAGTATACAAGCCCCTTTGTCAGTCAACTTAACATGACAACGCACACAGGCGCCTCAGTAACTCCGGGGAAACGAGATGAGAAAGAGGGATAGACAGAAAGAGACGAAGGTGGTGGGGCTTGTTGGCACCCTCTCGCTCACCCGACGTAAGCCTGCGGGCTTACGTTGGTCCCAACATGAAAGAGTGGAGGGTGAAAGAAGAGGGGTGATCATGTGGTGCGCCGTGTGGGGAGAAGTGCGTGTGAATGGTCGTGGTGTGACAGAACGCAACTGTGAATGAGAGTCAGTAACCCAGCCCTGAACAGGTCGAGGGTGTAATTGTTGAATGCTCTTATGTGTTACAATTGAACAAATTAAAAATCGGGATAGAAAGAGAATGCGAGTCAGTGTGTTGGCCAGCGCGTCCAGGTAAAACCTCCGCGCTCGTCACATCTCGCTCCACGGCACCGGCCCGTTTGTTTCCACAGTGGCTTGCTCTCGAGGGTTCAACTTATCTCTCGGATATTCCCTGGATGCATACCAGCCCTGGTCATGGAATTCTCCAGCCTTATAAAACCCTGATAGAGGCTTGGTCCGGGAACTGGCAGCTCTTCGTGTAGCTTCCTAAATGGTGTGCTCTCATTGCCATGTGGTTGTCATTGGTCGAGCCCATGGTCCTGCAGCGGGGTCGACGGCCATCTCCGCCCATATGTGGTGCTTTGTTTTGAGGCTTCTTGCCATAGAGTAGGTTCACATCCCCAGTCCGCACCACTTTATGCCAATGGCTATTGGATTTGTAGTGAATTGTAATATTATTGGGTTTTGTAAAGTGTAATTTGTGTTGCAAAGTGTGTATGCACATGCTGCAGATATATATATATATATATATATATATATATATATATATATATATATATATATATATATATATATATATATATATATATATATATATATATATATATCTATATATATATGTATATATATATATATATATATATATATATATATAGATAGATAAGCCTGGTGTTGGCTTAGAGGTTAGGGTGGTGGCTTGGGATCCCAGGGTCATGAGTTCAAGCCCCGTTGGCTGCTGAATTAACACCAGGGGGTTGACTCAGCCTGTCATCCTTCCGAGGTCGGCGAAATGAGTACCAGTGTACTGGTCCCGGTGTATGCCCCGGTTAGAATAGGTGTACCATATCCCTGTGTGTCGTAAGAGGCGACCAGGGTTGGCGTCAGGAAGGGCATCCGGCCATAAAACATTGCCTCAAGAAAAAGCCAACCCCTGCACAGCAGGGAAAAATGGCTGTAAAAATGGTCATATATATATATATATATATATATATATATATATATATATATATATATATATATATATATATATATATATATATATATATATATATATATTAGAAAAAGATTACTTCCAAAGGGGGTTCAAATGTTCCTCCACAAACACAACACATTTCCCTGTCCACTGATACGAGGGGAGAGGTAATGTAACTAAACAAAATGTGATGGATATATCTAAACTCCAGAGTTCCTCTGTGTGTTGGATGTGACTCCCTCAGCCCTAGGGTCTTCCAAAACCTTAACAACATAAAGAGATTTCGAGTATCCAAAACAACCGTGGTCGATTTTGATTTGCCCTTGTTAAAGAAACAATCACCCAGATCTGGTGGTGCTTTGTTCGTATGTAGCACAAGACTGTGGGGTAGCATCGTTCCTGGGAGTGCGGCTGTGCCTTCGATGCAGGGTCCTCTGGTGAGGACACGAATTTGGAATCTGTTCAGGGTGCCGGCAATAGCTCACCTACTCTTCGCAAAGGACACTGTGGGATCCTGAACGTCCACCAACGAATGCCGATAGACGGGATGTCTGTTTAACGTCCATCTGAGGGATGGTACATGTATTGGTGAAACACCGGATGACAGTTTATAGTTGGGTCGGAATTTGAACCCAGGCTCGACAGCCTGGAGGTGAGTGTGTGTACTTCCAAGCCATACCGTCAGCCCAGATTTGGTCATTATCGACCATAAACCACACAAAATTTGACAAGTTTTGAAGCACGATGTCGGTGTGGAATAAACGTCGCTCTCGGTCAGGAAAGTAAAAGAGCTTTGAGTTTGCCATGGTCGTCATAGCTTCTATCATGATTGCTTTCTTCTCATTTTCGTTTTGTTCCTTCTGATTGCCCTTGTGTATCTGATAATGCATCGTAGAGAAGACGATTCCTTCTGTGCGGCCGTTTCTCGTGATGAGCGTTCGTACTCGCACCAGCTGCTGCTTCGTGCTGCAAAGGCACTGGAGCGTGTCCGGCCCGATCCTGCCCTCAATGCTTCATTCCTGGAGTTCGTTCACAGGGTGCAGGTACGTCATGTCCACGTTTCACCTTCCTCCTTCAAAACAACAATGGAATGCTTTCACCAGGCTTGAGAATCTCACGAATGCTTCCTTTATTCATTCCTATACAGATGCTCGCTGAGCAGCAAGAAAAGGAGAGTGAGTGTTGTGCTGACTCTCCTGATGACTTCCTGGATCCCATCCTGAGCACGTTGATGCTGGATCCAGTCATCTTGCCTTCATCGCGTGTGTCCGTTGATCGTGCTACCATTGCACGGCATTTGCTCAGGTGTGAATCGAGGTAGAATCTGAGCTGGGGAGTTGAACAAGACAGTGGGTTTCAATGCAGAGACTTGTTAATAGTGATAATCTTTGTAAGGGATGTGCATCTTGTAAGTGATACAAAAGTCTATCCCTGATTAAAAAAATGTTTGGGGTGGGTGGGTCAAACATTCAATCACCATGAGACACACACTTCTCGTTTTAAACCCTTTCCCCTCCACAGTGACCCCACTGACCCATTCAATCGCACACCGCTTTCCATGGAGCAGGTGAAGCCCGACTCGGAGCTGAAGCAAAGGATTGAGAGCTGGCTTCACGACAGAAAGATGAAAAATAAATGAAAGAACGTTGCGCTGTCTGGATCTGTCCTCTTGCAGCTCATTTTGTTTATTCGATATACAAATCGCCAGCAATTGATTCTCTTCTCTGTCTATCAGCAGGACCAGTTAGAGGTCAAGGTTACAGCTTTGATTTAGTGTTAATAAGCAAATAAAACTTTAATCCTCATTCTCTGCCGATGTGACGGTGAAAGTATCATTTCATGGGCATGTCTCCTGAATGTGATACTGCATCCTAATGCCAAAACAGGCCATGTGAGGTTTGTATTTTTTTGTGTATACAATGTCGAGGCTTTTGGAGGAGCTCAAATATAGAACGGATCACAGGTTGCAATGGACTAAAAGGAACAACAGAAAGAGAGGAGGGAAATGCCAACAGCAAGTATGAGGGACAAAATGGAGGGAGACAGATAAACGAGGGATGCATGGGTAATGATGAGGGCTCGGGGAGGACACACAGGGTGAACAAGAGGGATATAACCATAAGCTCTCGGGAAAGAAAATTTTCAAACTTGGAAACAGGTGGGCTTGGGGAGGCTTCACGAGTTGATAAAAGATCAACGTTTTGGATTTGGGAAGATCTGAGATGGTGGTGAACAGCTGTCTTGAAGACTTGGAGGGAAGAATGAGATTGAAGAAATTATGGAAGTTGGTTCCACAGGTGGGAAAAAAAAGAGGAACGAATGAGTTGAGGTGAGCATTGATTCTGGATTTTGGGAGTTTCACCAGGAGAGGGTTGATGATGGATGGACCACGTGTGCCCTGCAGGAACCTGGGTGGTGGGGGTGGGGCGGTTTTGACAAAGCATGGGAAGACCAGAGGTTGAAAGACTAGAAAGGAGGCAGAAGAAGACAGGCCACCGACGTGTCTGCGGTGGGAGAGTGTTACGCCCATAAACTCAGCTTTATTGTGGGAGTTTCCAATGATCTTTCAGGCCTTGATTGCCATGGTGTCAAACTGAGCAAGGTGTGAGGCAGGCCAGAGCAGTACTCCATCAAGTTGTGGATGAAAGCCATATAGGTGGATAGGAGTTTGGGTGTGCCAAGGAAGGACTTTTCATGATGGAGGATGTCCAGTCGTGGACTGGCTTTGGAGGTGGACTTAGAAGTGTTGTTTGTCCAAGAATTATCATGGCTGATAGTGAGACCGAAAAGTTTGAGTGAGTGAACTTCCTCAAGAACGATATATATTTAAGTACATGGCCATTGTTCTTGAAACACGGTGACCATGAAAGGATTTTCACAGTTTCCCAAACTGAAAACCTTGCTCCCTGCTCTACCCCTCCAACTGCAGTTTAAGATCCATTGTTTTGTTGATGAAGTCTGCACCACCACCCATTCTTGGGGGAATCCTTGAAAATAGAATCTCATCACAACTCCTTTCCTTCATTTGATTACCCAACAACCTGTACCTCACCTTCGCATCTTCAGAATATACCCTGCCGTCGAGTGGAACGTGCAGGCTACATTTCTCCCACACACGGCTGACCGTAAAGGCCATTATCCCACGCTCTAGCGTGTAAACCCAAGATGCTGGTTTTCAGGCACTGAAAAGCTTCCGCACCTCCACTGCGATGTCCTCCAGCTCGGTCGTGTTGCAAGGGTGCACAGCACATCCCACCACAATGATATCGAGCCCCAACTCTCAATTGCAGACTCGGTTACAATGCGCAATGTGAAACTGGCTCGGAATCGAGCAAAACATGATTTTTTTCAACCTTGAGAAGTCAAACACCATGTTTAACAGAAGTGGATTCACAGGAATTATTTGGTCTGATTGTCAGCTATGGTGTGCCCTGAACATATTCCCAACCTGGCAATACGACACTTTCACAACGAGGTAATCTGCCCCAAAATGCTTGGTACGCATGCACAGAAACCCCAGGAGGCCAAAGAGTGGGGGGAAATAAAATGCATTATTTGTCTGGGATAAGGATTGTGTCTTGGAATGACTCGGGAAGCTTCTGAAAGAAGCCAGAAATACTTGGGAAAAGTACTTGAGAGAAAGGGCTGTGCCTCTAGACAATGAAATTTGTGGAGCACTTTCTCAGCTCGCCGAATAGACACCTGCTCGGACTGTAAACTCCCATCCAGGTGAGTCGGTGGAAGGCCTGAGTGGAGGGACGTGTGTTACACAACCCCCCCCCCCCCCCCGACAGATAGCTACCATTGAATGGATTGTGTATCTGGATTAGGTTCTTCTGAACACTGATGGGAAGGACATGTCTGGGGCTTGTGCTTGTTTAGGGTAAGTTGAAAGTGATTATATTTACAATTAATCATGTTGGGGATGGGGGGTGGGATTGGGAGCGAGATATGCTGTGAGTGCTGTCAAAAATTTATTTGGTTTTATGTTTGGTTTTATGACCAAACAAACGTGTTTGGTTTTATGACCACAGGAGGATCAAGAAGGGCACTCGGTAGAGCGCATACCTCCGCCACGTAATGCCTGATCCACGAGAACATATCGGCCCCAATACATTTTTGAAATTTCATGCTATATATATATCGTTTTTTAAAAAGAATTCTCGTATCCGGATTCGAATTCGGATTTTCACCAAAATCAAATAAATTCCAACGTGTCAAAGTTTCGTCTGAATCCGTCCACAACTTTTTGAGATATCGTGCTATATATTAGTTTTGCCCGATCTCTCAATGGTGAAGAATCATGGACGGAAGTGCGAAAAAATTATCAGATCCGGATCTTCACTAAAATTGAATCGATTCTTCCTCACCGCACACCCAACCTGTTCAAGTTTTGTCCAGATCCGTACAACTTTTTGAGATATTTTGTTCACAAACAAAGAAACAGACGGGGATGAAAACATAACCTCCATCCACCTTTGCTGGCGGAGGTTATAATGTTAAATAAAGGGTGTTGTGAAATTAACATCTAAGGAGAAGTGAATTCTTGCAGAACTTTTTCTGTAAGGTTCACTTGGCTGCGCCTGGAGGGGTTTGAGGGTTGAGGAGTCGTGGCTGAAACCCGAAGCCTATCCAGGTTCCTCCTGATTACTCCATCTTCGCTCTTTACTGCTTCGGGTTCCTTCTTAGTCATCCACGTCATCACAGCAATGCATTTGTGTGTCTGTGTGTCTTCGGTTGGTTGGTGAGTTACATCCACTCCCGACGCAAGAATAGACTCAAACTATATGTCACGAACCCGACAATTCTCAATCAAGGATATTTCTATATTTTCATGAGTGCGATATTCATTGTGGAACACAACAGTTGCAGTTAACCAGATTGAAATTTGCACTCTCACGTTTGAATGCTGAAAACTGTGTTTAAAAGACGATTTGAATAGAAGAAAGATCTTGTGCAGGTAATGGCAGGTTAAAAGTGGCTTTCGAGCAGAACCATGTCGGTGAACACACACACACACACACACACACACACACACACACACACACACACACACACACACACACACACACACACACACACACACACACACACACACACACTTGAGGCGAGGAGCAGTTCAGAGATTTAACCTCCAGTGGGAGTGAAAAAGTGACGTCATGGCGTGGTTGGTTGGTACCCAGTGTCTTGAAAGTTACATCATTTCTTCCAAGCCTCGCAGCTGTTTGTCTGAAGTCGTCTGGTGTGTGTGTGTGTGTGTGTGTGTGTGTGTGTGTGTGTGTGTGTGTGTGTGTGTGTGTGTGTGTGTGTGTGTGTGTGTGTGTGTGTGTGTGTGTGTGTGTGTGTGTGTGTGTGTGTGTGTGTGTGTGTGTGTGTGTGTGTGTGTGTGTGTGTGTGTGTGTGTGTGTGATCTCACAAGTTTTCCACGAGCCTTTGGCACTGTTGAAATAAAACTCTGTCCCAAAACAACTGCTGCTGCTTTCCTCGTAAAATGTACCCCCAATGGAGTGGGCAAGGACCACAGAATCTCATTTTGCAATTCTGCATGCGGTGGAATGAAACGTCCTTGGTGTTTGTTCCTCCTTTTCATTGAAATGACAACAATTCAGGGCTTTGTTTTCTCTCACTGCGGAGGTTAATACAAATTGGTACACCTGTCCGTAATAGGTCCTGATAGGTGAATGCACAATCGCCCACTTCTACAAAACAGCAAACGAGGTTACCGACTGACCGACCAACCAATGCATTCCTCATCAGCCTGACTCGATCCACATTTTATTTATTTTTTTTTGTACACGATGTCGAGGCTCGTATAAGAGCAAACACACAGAATGTACAACAAGGGGAGCAGCAGACAAGACGGGTGGAAAAGGAAAGGACAAAACAGTGGGGAACAGGGGTATTAGGAGATCTGTGGACGTGAGAGGGATGGGGTGGGGTGAATGGGGTAAACAAGATGGACACTACAGGGACTTTCAGGAAGAAAAGCAGGGAATTTGAAGGAGGTGGGTTTGGGGTGGATTTACGGAGGTAGAAAAGATCAAGGATTTGGATGTGGGAAGATGAGAGGTGTTGGTGAACAGCTGTTTTGAACACATGGAGGGAAGAATGGGAATCTTGGATTTTGGTATTTCGTTTTATTATCTCTGCAGTTTGGTGTTTTGTTCCTCTTTTCTCCCAAATGTGGACCCACCTCCTGACCTGTCCATCTGATGCTCTTTTCCCCTCGACTTCATACCCCCCCCCCCCCCAAATGACAATTTGAGGTTTGTTTGCTTTATGTTACCATCTGAACCGTGAGCTCATGATGCTCAGATTGCAGGTTCTGTGAAATAATTTTTTAAGTTTCTTAAACCACATGGAAACCTTCACACGTTCATTCATTAACCACATGGAAACCTTCACACGTTCATTCTTAAACCACATGGAAACCTTCACACGTTCATTCATAAAGCACATGGAAACCTTCACACGTTCATTCTTAAACCATATAGAAACCTTCACACGTTCATTCATTAACCACATGGAAACCTTCACACGTTCATTCTTAAACCACATGGAAACCTTCACACGTTCATTCATTAACCACATGGAAACCTTCACACGTTCATTCTTAAACCACATGGAAACCTTCACACGTTCATTCTTAAACCACATGGAAACCTTCACACGTTCATTCATAAACCAAGTGGAAACATTCACACGTTCATTCTTAAATCACATGGAAACATTCACACGTTCATTCTTAAATCACGTGGAAACCTTCACACATTCATTCTTAAATCACGTGGAAACCTTCACACGTTCATTCATAAACCAAGTGGAAACATTCACACGTTCATTCTTAAACCACATGGAAACCTTCACACGTTCATTCTTAAAACACATGGAAACCTTCACACATTCATTCATAAAACACATGGAAACATTCACACGTTCATTCTTAAACCACATGGAAACCTTCACACGTTCATTCATAAAACACATGGAAACCTTCACACGTTCATTCTTAAACCACATGGAAACCTTCACACATTCGTTCATAAAACACATGGAAACCTTCGCACGTTCATTCTTAAACCACATGGAAACCTTCACACGTTCATTCATAAAACACATGGAAACCTTCACACGTTCATTCTTAAATCACATGGAAACCTTCACATGTTAATTCATAAACCAAGTGGAAACCTTCACACGTTAATTTTTAAACCACATGGAAACCTTCACACGATCATTCTTAAACCAAGTGGAAACATTCACACGTTCATTCTTTAATCACGTGGAAACCTTCACACGTTCATTCTTAAATCACGTGGAAACCTTCACACTTTCATTCTTAAACCAAGTGGAAACCTTCACACGTTCATTCTTAAACCACATGGAAACCTTCACACGTTAATTCTTAAACCAAGTGGAAACCTTCACACGTTAATTCTTAAACCAAGTGGAAACCTTCACACGTTAATTCTTAAATCACGTGGAAACCTTCACACGTTCATTCTTAAACCAAGTGGAAACCTTCACACGTTCATTCTTAAACCAAGTGGAAACCTTCACACGTTAATTCTTAAATCACGTGGAAACCTTCACACGTTCATTCTTAAATCACGTGGAAACCTTCACACGTTCATTCTTCAATCGCGTGGAAACATTCACACGTTCATTCATAAACCACTTGGAAACCTTCACACGTTCATTCTTAAACCAAGTGGAAACCTTCACACGTTCATTCATAAACCACATGGAAACCTTCACTTGTTCATTCATAAACCACATGGAAACCTTCGCACGTTCATTCATAAAACACATGGAAACCTTCACACCTGGTTGATGTGACTTTTCCTCGTGGTCGCTGAATGAACCACTGACCTCCCAGACTCCAAACAAGATGATTTAACCATCACTGAGGTTCATGGTTCACACCGAAAAATATATGTGGGATGCAACAACTACACACACCTTCATCCTGACAACAATAACTACACACACCTTCATCCCGACAACAACTACACTCACACCTTCATCCCTACAACTACACACACCATCCCTACAACAACAACGACACTCACACCTTCATCCCTACAACAACAACTACACTCACACCTTCATCCCGACATCAACAACTACACTCACACCTTCATCCCTACAACAACTACTCACACCTTCAAGCCTACATCAACAACTACACTCACACCTTCATCCCCACATCAACAACTACACTCACACCTTCATCCCCACATCAACAACTACACTCACACCTTCATCCGCACATCAACAACTACACTCACACCTTCATCCCCACATCAACAACTACACTTACACCTTCATCCCCACATCAACAACTACACTCACACCTTCATCCCGACATCAACAACTACACTCACACCTTCATCCCGACATCAACAACTACACTCACACCTTCATCCCCACATCAACAACTATACTCACCTTCATCCCCACATCAACAACTACACACACCTTCATCCCGACATCAACAACTACACACACCTTCATCCCGACATCAACAACTACACACACCTTCATCCCGACATCAACGACACACACCTTCATCCCGACATCAACAACTACACTCACACCTTCATCCCCACATCAACAACTACACTCACACCTTCATCCCTACATCAACAACTACACACACCTTCATCCCGACATCAACAACTACACACACCTTCATCCCGACATCAACAACGACACACACCTTCATCCCGACATCAACAACGACACTCACACCTTCATCCTCACATCAACAACTACACGCACGCGTTCATGCCCACAACAACAACTACACTCACACCTTCATCCCTACATCAACAACTACACTCACACCTTCACCCCAACATCAACAACAACACTCACACCTTCATCCCTACATCAACAACTGCACTCGCACCTTCATCCCCACATCAATAATGACACAAACCTTCATCCCCATATCAACAACTACACAAACCTTCACCCCAACATCAACAACAACACTCACACCTTCATCCCTACATCAACAACTACACTCGCACCTTCATCCCTACAACAACAACTACAATTAACTTCATACCCACATCAACAACTACACAAACCTTCACCCCAACATCAACAACAACACTCACACCTTCATCCCTACATCAACAACAACACTCGCACCTTCATCCCTACATCAACAACTACACACACCTTCATCCCGACATCAACAACTACACACACCTTCATCCCGACATCAACAACGACACACACCTTCATCCCGACATCAACAACGACACTCACACCTTCATCCTCACATCAACAACTACACTCACACCTTCATCCCCACATCAACAACTACACTCACACCTTCATCCCTACATCAACAACTACTCTCACACCTTCACCCCAACATCAACAACAACACTCACACCTTCACCCCTACATCAACAACTGCACTCGCACCTTCATCCCCACATCAATAATGACACAAACCTTCATCCCCATATCAACAACTACACAAACCTTCACCCCAACATCAACAACAACACTCACACCTTCATCCCTACATCAACAACGACACTCGCACCTTCATCCCTACATCAACAACGACACTCGCACCTTCATCCCTACATCAACAACTACACTCGCACCTTCATCCCTACATCAACAACTACACTCACACCTTCATCCCGACATCAACTACACACACCTTCATCCCGTCATCAACAACTACACACACCTTCCTCCCGGCATCAACAACGACACACACCTTCAGCCCGACATCAACAACTACACTCACACCCTCATTCCGACAGCAACAACTACACTCACCTTCATCCCGACAACTACTCACACCTTCAAGCCTACACCAACAACTACACTCACACCTTCATGCCTACATCAACAACTACACTCACACCTTCATCCCCACATCAACAACTACTCACACCTTCATCCCCACATCAACAACTACACTCACACCTTCATCCCCACATCAACAACTACACTCACACCTTCATGCCTACATCAACAACTACACTCACACCTTCATCCCTACATCAACAACTACACTCACACCTTCATCCCTAGATCAACAACTACACTCATACCTTCATCCCTAGATCAACAACTACACTCACACCTTCATCCCGACATCAACAACTACACTCACACCTTCATCCCGACATCAACAACTACACTCACACCTTCATCCCGACATCAACAACTACACTCACACCTTCATCCCTACATCAACAACTACACTCAAACCTTCATCCCTACATCAACAACTACTCACACCTTCATCCCTACATCAACAACTACACTCACACCTTCATCCCTACATCAACAACAACACTCACACCTTCATCCCTACATCAACAACTACACACGCCTTCATCTCGACATCAACATCTACACACACCTTCATCCCCACATCAACAACTACACTCACACCTTCATCCCGACATCAACACCTACACACACCTTCATCCCTACAACTACTCACACCTTCAAGCCTACATCAACAACTACACTCACACCTTCATGCCTACATCAACAACTACTCTCACACCTTCACCCCAACATCAACAACAACACTCACACCTTCATCCCTACATCAACAACTGCACTCGCACCTTCATCCCCACATCAATAATGACACAAACCTTCATCCCCATATCAACAACTACACAAACCTTCACCCCAACATCAACAACAACACTCACACCTTCATCCCTACATCAACAACTACACTCGCACCTTCATCCCTACATCAACAACAACACTCGCACCTTCATCCCCACATCAACAACTACACTCGCACCTTCATCCCTACATCAACAACTACACTCGCACCTTCATCCCGACATCAACTACACACACCTTCATCCCGACATCAACAACTACACACACCTTCATCCCGACATCAACAACGACACACACCTTCATCCCGACATCAACAACTACACTCACACCTTCATCCCGACATCAACAACTACACACACCTTCATCCCGACATCAACAACTACACACACCTTCACCCCGACATCAACAACTACACACACCTTCATCCCGACATCAACAACTACACACACCTTCATCCCGACATCAACAACTACACACACCTTCATCCCGACATCAACAACTACACACACCTTCATCCCGACATCAACAACGACACACACCTTCATCCCTACATCAACAACTACACTCACACCTTCATCCCGACATCAACAACTACACACACCTTCATCCCGACATCAACAACGACACACACCTTCATCCCGACATCAACAACGACACACACCTTCATCCCCACATCAACTACACTCACACCTTCATCCCCACAACAACAACTACTCACACCTTCATCCCGACATCAACAACTACACTCACACCTTCATCCCGACATCAACAACTACACTCACACCTTCATCCCCACATCAACAACTACACTCACACCTTCATCCCGACATCAACAACTACACACACCTTCATCCCGACATCAACAACTACACACACCTTCATCCCGACATCAACAACGACACACACCTTCATCCCCACATCAACAACTACACTCACACCTTCATCCCCACATCAACAACTACACTCACACCTTCATCCCGACATCAACGACACACACCTTCATCCCCACATCAACAACTACACTCACACCTTCATCCCCACATCAACAACTACACTCACACCTTCATCCCGACATCAACAACTACACTCACACCTTCATCCCCACATCAACAACTACACACACCTTCATCCCGACATCAACAACTACACACACCTTCATCCCCACATCAACAACTACACTCACACCTTCATCCCGACATCAACAACTACACACACCTTCATCCCTACAACTACTCACACCTTCAAGCCTACATCAACAACTACACTCACACCTTCATGCCTACATCAACAACTACTCTCACACCTTCACCCCAACATCAACAACAGCACTCACACCTTCATCCCTACATCAACAACTGCACTCGCACCTTCGTCCCGACATCAATAATGACACAAACCTTCATCGCCATATCAACAACTACACAAACCTTCACCCCAACATCAACAACAACACTCACACCTTCATCCCTACATCAACAACTACACTCGCACCTTCATCCCTACATCAACAACAACACTCACACCTTCATCCCTACATCAACAACTACACTCACACCTTCATCCCGACATCAACAACTACACACACCTTCATCCCGACATCAACAACGACAAACACCTTCATCCCGACATCAACAACTACACACACCTTCATCCCGACATCAACAACTACACACACCTTCATCCCGACAACAACTACACACACCTTCATCCCGACATCAACAACTACACACACCTTCATCCCGACAACAACTACACACACCTTCATCCCGACATCAACAACTACACACACCTTCATCCCGACATCAACAACTACACACACCTTCATCCCGACATCAACAACGACACACACCTTCATCCCGACATCAACAACGACACTCACACCTTCATCCCCACATCAATAATGACACAAACCTTCATCCCCACATCAATAATGACACAAACCTTCATCCCCATATCAACAACTACACAAACCTTCACCCCAACATCAACAACAACACTCACACCTTCATCCCTACATCAACAACTACACTCGCACCTTCATCCCTACATCAACAACAACACTCGCACCTTCATCCCCACATCAACAACTACACTCGCACCTTCATCCCTACATCAACAACTACACTCGCACCTTCATCCCGACATCAACTACACACACCTTCATCCCGACATCAACAACTACACACACCTTCATCCCGACATCAACAACGACACACACCTTCAGCCCGACATCAACAACTACACTCACACCTTCCTCCCGACAGCAACAACTCCACACACCTTCATCCCGACAACAACTACTCACACCTTCAAGCCTACATCAACAACTACACTCACACCTTCATGCCTACATCAACAACTACACTCACACCTTCATCCCCACATCAACAACTACTCACACCTTCATCCCCACATCAACAACTACACTCACACCTTCATCCCGACATCAACAACTACACTCACACCTTCATCCCCACATCAACAACTACACTCACACCTTCATGCCTACATCAACAACTACACTCACACCTTCATCCCTACATCAACAACTACACTCACACCTTCATCCCTAGATCAACAACTACACTCATACCTTCATCCCTAGATCAACAACTACACTCACACCTTCATCCCGACATCAACAACAACACTCACACCTTCATCACTACATCAACAACTACACTCACACCTTCATCCCTACATCAACAACTACACTCACACCTTCATCCCGACATCAACAACTACACTCACACCTTCATCCCGACATCAACAACTACACTCACACCTTCATCCCGACATCAACAACTACACTCACACCTTCATCCCTACATCAACAACTACACTCAAACCTTCATCCCTACATCAACAACTACTCACACCTTCATCCCTACATCAACAACTACACTCACACCTTCATCCCTACATCAACAACAACACTCACACCTTCATCCCTACATCAACAACTACACACAACTTCATCCCGACATCAACAACTACACACACCTTCATCCCCACATCAACAACTACACTCACACCTTCATCCCGACATCAACAACTACACACACCTTCATCCCTACAACTACTCACACCTTCAAGCCTACATCAACAACTACACTCACACCTTCATGCCTACATCACCAACTACTCTCACACCTTCACCCCAACATCAACAACAACACTCACACCTTCATCCCTACATCAACAACTGCACTCGCACCTTCATCCCCACATCAATAATGACACAAACCTTCATCCCCATATCAACAACTACACAAACCTTCACCCCAACATCAACAACAACACTCACACCTTCATCCCTACATCAACAACTACACTTGCACCTTCATCCCTACATCAACAACAACACTCGCACCTTCATCCCCACATCAACAACTACACTCGCACCTTCATCCCTACATCAACAACTACACTCGCACCTTCATCCCGACATCAACTACACACACCTTCATCCCGACATCAACAACTACACACACCTTCATCCCGACATCAACAACGACACACACCTTCATCCCGACATCAACAACTACACTCACACCTTCATCCCGACATCAACAACTACACACACCTTCATCCCGACATCAACAACTACACACACCTTCATACCGACATCGACACCTACACACACCTTCAACCCGACATCAACAACTACACACACCTTCATCCCGACATCAACTACTACACACACCTTCATCCCGACATCAACAACTACACACACCTTCATCCCGACATCAACAACGACACACACCTTCATCCCTACATCAACAACTACACTCACACCTTCATCCCGACATCAACAACTACACACACCTTCATCCCGACATCAACAACGACACACACCTTCATCCCGACATCAACAACGACACACACCTTCATCCCCACATCAACAACTACACTCACACCTTCATCCCCACAACAACAACTACTCACACCTTCATCCCGACATCAACAACTACACTCACACCTTCATCCCGACATCAACAACTACACTCACACCTTCATCCCCACATCAACAACTACACTCACACCTTCATCCCCACATCAACAACTACACTCACACCTTCATCCCGACATCAACAACTACACACACCTTCATCCCGACATCAACAACTACACACACCTTCATCCCGACATCAACAACGACACACACCTTCATCCCCACATCAACAACTACACTCACACCTTCATCCCCACATCAACAACTACACTCACACCTTCATCCCGACATCAACGACACACACCTTCATCCCCACATCAACAACTACACTCACACCTTCATCCCCACATCAACAACTACACTCACACCTTCATCCCGACATCAACAACTACACTCACACCTTCATCCCCACATCAACAACTACACACACCTTCATCCCGACATCAACAACTACACACACCTTCATCCCCACATCAACAACTACGCTCACACCTTCATCCCGACATCAACAACTACACACACCTTCATCCCTACAACTACTCACACCTTCAAGCCTACATCAACAACTACACTCACACCTTCATGCCTACATCAACAACTACTCTCACACCTTCACCCCAACATCAACAACAACACTCACACCTTCATCCCTACATCAACAACGACACACACCTTCATCCCTACATCAACAACTACACTCACACCTTCATCCCGACATCAACAACTACACACACCTTCATCCCGACATCAACAACGACACACACCTTCATCCCGACATCAACAACGACACACACCTTCATCCCCACATCAACAACTACACTCACACCTTCATCCCCACATCAACAACTACTCACACCTTCATCCCGACATCAACAACTACACTCACACCTTCATCCCGACATCAACAACTACACTCACACCTTCATCCCCACATCAACAACTACACTCACACCTTCATCCCCACATCAACAACTACACTCACACCTTCATCCCGACATCAACAACTACACACACCTTCATCCCGACATCAACAACGACACACACCTTCATCCCCACATCAACAACGACACACACCTTCATCCCCACATCAACAACTACACTCACACCTTCATCCCCACATCAACAACTACACTCACACCTTCATCCCGACATCAACAACGACACACACCTTCATCCCGACATCAACAACTACTCACACCTTCATCCCGACATCAACAACTACACACACCTTCATCCCGACATCAACAACTACACACACCTTCATCCCGACATCAACAACTACACACACCTTCATCCCGACATCAACAACTACACACACCTTCATCCCGACAACAACTACACACACCTTCATCCCGACATCAACAACTACACACACCTTCATCCCGACATCAACAACTACACTCACACCTTCATCCCGACATCAACAACTACACTCACACCTTCATCCCTACATCAACAACTACACACACCTTCATCCCGACATCAACAACGACACACACCTTCATCCCGACATCAACAACGACACACACCTTCATCCCCACATCAACAACTACACTCACACCTTCATCCCCACAACAACAACTACTCACACCTTCATCCCGACATCAACAACTACACTCACACCTTCATCCCGACATCAACAACTACACTCACACCTTCATCCCCACAACAACAACTACTCACACCTTCATCCCGACATCAAGAACTACACTCACACCTTCATCCCCACATCAACAACTACACTCACACCTTCATCCCCACAACAACAACTACTCACACCTTCATCCCTACATCAACAACTACACTCACACCTTCATCCCGACATCAACTACTACACACACCTTCATCCCGACATCAACAACGACACACACCTTCACCCCGTCATCAACAACGACACACACCTTCATCCCCACATCAACAACTACACTCACACCTTCATCCCCACAACAAGAACTACTCACACCTTCATCCCGACATCAACAACTACTCACACCTTCATCCTGACATCAACAACTACACTCACACCTTCATCCCCACAACAATAACTACTCACACCTTCATCCCGACATCAACAACTACACTCACACCTTCATCCCCACATCAACAACTACACTCACACCTTCATCCCCACAACAACAACTACTCACACCTTCATCCCTACATCAACAACTACACTCACACCTTCATCCCGACATCAACAACTACACTCACACCTTCATCCCGACATCAACAACTACACTCACACCTTCATCCCCACATCAACAACTACACTCACACCTTCATCCCCACATCAACAACTACACTCACACCTTCATCCCGACATCAACAACTACACACACCTTCATCCCGACATCAACAACTACACACACCTTCATCCCGACATCAACGACACACACCTTCATCCCCACATCAACAACTACACTCACACCTTCATCCCCACATCAACAACTACACTCACACCTTCATCCCGACATCAACAACGACACACACCTTCATCCCCACATCAACAACTACACTCACACCTTCATGCCCACATCAACAACTACACTCACACCTTCATCCCGACATCAACAACTACACTCACACCTTCATCCCCACATCAACAACTACACTCACACCTGCATGCCTACATCAACAACTACTCTCACACCTTCATCCCCACATCAACAACTACACCCACACCTTCACCCCGACATCAACAACTACACACACCTTCATCCCTACAACTACTCACACCTTCAAGCCTACATCAACAACTACACTCACACCTTCATGCCTACATCAACAACTACTCTCACACCTTCACCCCAACATCAACAACACTCACACCTTCATCCCTACATCAACAACTGCACTCGCACCTTCATCCCCACATCAATAATGACACAAACCTTCATCCCCATAACAACTACACAAACCTTCACCCCAACATCAACAACAACACTCACACCTTCATCCCTACATCAACAACTACACTCGCACCTTCATCCCTACATCAACAACAACACTTGCACCTTCATCCCGACATCAACTACACACACCTTCATCCCGACATCAACAACTACACACACCTTCATCCCGACATCAACAACGACACACACCTTCATCCCGACATCAACAACGACACTCACACCTTCATCCCGACATCAACTACACACACCTTCATCCCGACAGCAACAACAACACGCACCTTCATCCCGACAACAACTACACACACCTTCATCCCGACATCAACAACTACACACACCTTCATCCCGACATCAACAACGACACACACCTTCATCCCCACTTCAACAACTACACTCACACCTTCATCCCCACATCAACAACTACACTCACACCTTCATCCCGACATCAACAACGACACACACCTTCATCCCCACTTCAACAACTACACTCACACCTTCATCCCCACATCAACAACTACTCACACCTTCATCCCGACATCAACAACGACACACACCTTCATCCCGACATCAACAACGACACACACCTTCATCCCGACATCAACAACGACACACACCTTCATCCCGACATCAACAACTACTCACACCTTCATCCCGACATCAACAACGACACACACCTTCATCCCGACATCAACAACGACACACACCTTCATCCCGACATCAACAACGACACACACCTTCATCCCCACTTCAACAACTACACTCACACCTTCATCCCCACATCAACAACTACTCACACCTTCATCCCGACATCAACAACTACACTCACACCTTCATCCCGACATCAACAACTACACTCACACCTTCATCCCCACATCGACAACTACACTCACACCTTCATCCCCACATCAACAACTACACTCACACCTTCATCCCGACATCAACTACACACACCTTCATCCCGACATCAACAACTACACACACCTTCATCCCGACATCAACAACGACACACACCTTCATCCCCACATCAACAACTACACTCACACCTTCATCCCCACATCAACAACTACACTCACACCTTCATCCCCACATCAACAACTACACTCACACCTTCATCCCCACATCAACAACTACACTCACACCTTCATCCCCACATCAACAACTACACTCACACCTTCATCCCCACATCAACTACACTCACACCTTCATCCCCACATCAACAACTACACTCACACCTTCATCCCCACATCAACAACTACACTCACACCTTCATCCCCACATCAACAACTACACTCACACCTTCACCGCCACATCAACAACTACACTCACACCTTCATCCCCACATCAACAACTACACTCACACCTTCATCCCCACATCAACAACTACACTCACACCTTCATCCCTATCAACTACTCACACCTTCATCCTACATCAACAACTACACACACCTTCATCCCTACAACTACTCACACCTTCAAGCCTACATCAACAACTACACTCACACCTGCATGCCTACATCAACAACTACTCTCACACCTTCACCCCAACATCAACCACAACACTCACACCTTCATCCCTACATCAACAACTGCACTCGCACCTTCATCCCTACATCAACAACTACTCACACCTTCATCCCCACATCAATAATGACCCAACCCTTCATCCCCATATCAACAACTACACAAACCTTCACCCCAACATCAACAACAACACTCACACCTTCATCCCTACATCAACAACTACACTCACACCTTCATCCCCACATCAACAATATACTCACACCTTCATCCCCACATCAACAACTACACTCACAACTTCATCCCCACATCAACAACTACACTCACATCTTCATCCCGACATTAACAACTCCACACACCTTCATCCCTACAACTACTCACACCTTCAAGCCTACATCAACAACTACACTCACACCTGCATGCCTACATCAACAACTACTCTCACACCTTCACCCCAACATCAACCACAACACTCACACCTTCATCCCTACATCAACAACTGCACTCGCACCTTCATCCCTACATCAACAACTACTCACACCTTCATCCCCACATCAATAATGACACTGACCTTCATCCCCATATCAACGACTACACAAACCTTCACCCCAACATCAACAACAACACTCACACCTTCATCCCCACATCAACAACTACACTCACACCTTCATCCCCACATCAACAACTACACTCACACCTTCATCCCCACATCAACAACTACACTCACACCTTCATCCCCACATCAACAACTACACTCACACCTTCATCCCGACATCAACAACTACACTCACACCTTCATCCCCACATCAACAACTACACTCACACCTTCATCCCCACATCAACAACTACACTCACACCTTCATCCCCACATCAACAACTACACTCACACCTTCATCCCGACATTAACAACTACACACACCTTCATCCCTACAACTACTCACACCTTCAAGCCTACATCAACAACTACACTCACACCTGCATGCCTACATCAACAACTACTCTCACACCTTCACCCCAACATCAACCACAACACTCACACCTTCATCCCTACATCAACAACTGCACTCGCACCTTCATCCCTACATCAACAACTACTCACACCTTCATCCCCACATCAATAATGACACAAACCTTCATCCCCATATCAACAACTACACAAACCTTCACCCCAACATCAACAACAACACTCACACCTTCATCCCTACATCAACAACTACACTCGCACCTTCATCCCTACATCAACAACTACACTCACACCTTCATCCCCACATCAACAACTGCACTCACACCTTCATCCCCACATCAACAACTGCACTCACACCTTCATCCCCACATCAACAACACTCACACCTTCATCCTTACATCAACAACTACACTCGCACCTTCATCCCCACATCAACAACTACACTCACACCTTCATCCCCACATCAACAACTACACTCACACCTTCATCCCCACATCAACAACTACACTCACACCTTCATCCCCACATCAACAACTACACTCACACCTTCATCCCTACATCAACAACTACACTCGCACCTTCATCCCTACATCAACAACTGCACCCACACCTTCATCCATTCTTAACATCGACACGCCCAGCGTCTTCCCTGCATCCTTCCCCTCCTCGTCATCTGTTTTCCTTTCCCCTCGTTGTTATATAAGCTTCCATTTCCCCTCCTCTTCATATAAGTTTCTATTTCCCCTCCTCGTCATATATACAGTAGGGAGAACAAGTATTTGATTGACTGCCGATTTTGCAGGTTTTCCCAATTACAAAGCACGTAGAGGTCTGTAATTTTTATCATACGTACACTTCAACTGTGAAAGGCGGAATCTAAAACAAAAATCCTGAAAATCACATTGTATGATTTTAAAATTATTAATTTGCATTTTATTGCATGAAATTAGTATTTGATACATCAGAAAAACAGAACTTAATATTTGGTACAGAAACCTTTGTTTGCAATTACAGACATCAGACGTTTCCTGTAGTTCTTAACCAGGTTTGCACAGACTGCAGCAGGGATTTTGGCCCACTCCTCCATACAGATCTTCTCCAGATCCTTCAGGTTTCGGGGCTGTCACTGGGCAACACAGACTTTCAGCTCCATCCAAAGATTTTCTGTTGGGTTCAAGTCTGGAGACTGGCTCGGCCACTCCAGGACCTTGAGATGCTTCTGACGGAGCCACTCCTTAGTTGCCCTGGCTGTGTGTTTCGGGTCGTTGTCATGCTGGAAGACCCAGCCACGCCCCATCTTCAATGCTCTTGTTGAGGGAAGGAGGTTGTTAGTCAAGATCTCGCGATACATGGCCCCATCCATCCTCCCCTCAATACGGTGCAGTCGTCCTGTCCCCTTTGCAGAAAAGCATCCCCAAAGAATGACGTTTCCACCTCCATGCTTCACGGTTGGGATGGTGTTCTTGGGGTTGTTCTCATCCTTCTTCTTCCTCCAAACACGGCGAGTGGAGCTTAAACCAAAAAGCTCTATTTTGGTCTCATCAGACCACATGACCTTCTCCCATTCCTCCTCTGGATCATCCAGATGGTCATTGGCAAACTTCAGACGGGCCTGGACATGCGCTGGCTTGAGCAGAGAGACCTTGCGTGCGCTGCAGGATTTTAATCTATGATGGTGTCGTGTGTTTCTTATGGTTTTCTTTGATACTGTGGTCCCAGCTCTCTTCAGGTCATTGACCAGGTCCTGCCGTGTAGTTCTGGGCTGATCCCTCACCTTTCTCATGATCATTGAGGCTCCACGAGGTGAGATCTTGCATGGAGCCCCAGACCGAGGGAGATTGACTGTGATCTTGAACTTCTTCCATTTTCCAATAATTGTGCCAACAATTGTTGCCTTCTCACCAAGCTGCTTGCCTATTGTCCTGTAGCCCATCCCAGCCTGGTACAAGGCTACAATTTTGTCCCTGATGTCCTTACACCACTCTCTGGTCTTGCCCATTGTGGAGAGGTTGGAGTCTGATTGAGTGTGGACAGCTGTCTTTTATGCAGATAACAAGTTCAAACAGGTGCAGTGAAGACAGGTAATGAGTGGAGAATGGGAGGGCTTCTTAAAGACAAAACTAACAGGTCTGTGAGAGCCGGGATTCTTACTGGTTGGTTGGTGATCAAATACTTATTTCATGCAATAAAATGCAAATTAATTATTTAAAAATCATACAATGTGATTTTCAGGATTTTTGTTTTAGATTCCGTCTTTCACAGTTGAAGTGTACCGATGATAAAAATTACAGACCTCTCCGTGCTTTGTAAGTGGGAAAACCTGCAAAATCGGCAATGTATCAAATACTTGTTCTCCCCACTGTAAGTTTCCCTTTTCCCTCCTCATCATATAAGTTTCCCTTTCCCCTCCTCTTCCCATCAACTTCCCTTTCTCCTCTTCTTCATATAAGCTTCCATTTCCCCTCCTCTTCAAATAAGCTTCCCTTTGCCACCTCCTCATATAAGTGTCCTTTTTCCCCATCTCATCATATAAACTTTCCTCTCCCCTCCTCGTCATCTAAACTTCCTTTTCCCCTCTTCACATCAACTTCCCTTTCCTCATCATATTAGCTTCCCTTCCCCCTCCTCTTCATATAAGCTGCACTTCCCCTCATCATCATATCATCTTCCTTTTCCCCACCTCGTCATCTAAGCTTCCCTTTCTCTTCCTCATCATATAAGCTTTCCTTTCCCCTCATTGTCATCAAAACTTCCTTTTCCCCTCCTCCCTCTGCAGTAGCTGGGAGAGTCTTGCGGCTCCGCAATGCAGCGTCCCCTCCCCTCTAACATTTGTCCCTCCCTTTTCACGTCCTCTCGCTTCTTCCTCTTTCTCTCCTTTACCCTCCCTGTGCTTCTTCCTTCTTGCTCTTCATTGTCATAAACTCTCCATCTCCCTTCGCGTATTCTGTTGCTTGCCATCCTCCTCCTCCTCGTCCTCCCTCCCTGGCTACGTTTCCCCCCTTCCCCTCCCCTTCTCCTTTACCCCGACTCTGCGGCAAAACAGACTTCGAGGAGAATTGTCCAAAACGAGAG
>NC_140976.1:1756783-1771783 GCF_056783735.1 Eptatretus burgeri | reverse complement strand
ATATATATATATATATATATATATATATATATATATATATATATATATATATATATGTATACTGAAACGCAAAAGAAACTTACCACCTTTTAAACCTTTAAATATCAACAATAACACTGCGTGTAGTAAATGTGTGAACTTATTTGTGGACAATAGTGTCCTCACTGTCAGACAAAACGGTCACGGATGGTCACTTGAACCTTCAATGGTCACTTCATAGCACAGCTGTTAAACAGCCGTTTTGACTGTCAATGATTAGCCAAGGGGTATGGGATAATTTTAATGAGCTGCACGTGATGTCTTGATATTGGCTTTAAAAAGGCCAGTGCAAAATGAGCATTTCAATCAACATGCCACGATTGTCAAGCGATCAACGGCAGTGTACCTTGGGCATACTGCAAGGCGGGTTGAGCTACCCTAAGGTGGCACGTCGCCTTGGCTGTTCACACCAGATGATATTGGCCCTGTTGGACAGAGACACCCTCCACAACTCTGCAGATGACAGACCTCGATCAGGGAGGCCAAGAGTCACCACTGCAAGGCAGGACAGGCAGATGGTCCTAAGGCAGATGGCTTCAGACATTGAGGACTGAGTGGGACAGAATCCAGCAGCAATCCATCCAAAGACTGGTAGGCAGTATGTGCCGACGATGCACTGCCTGTATCCAAAACAATGGTGGCCACCCACGCTATTGAAAGGGGACTGACATTGCACCCTGTTCTGTTCTGTACTGTAGAACAAACTTATGAGATGGTGTATCTTGGTCAAAAACTTGACATGTCATCAATAAATGCCAATGTTTCAATTAGCAATTGTTGGTTTGTTTTAATTTGAACTGTTACAATTTTATTCCATTTCAAACAAGTGGTAAGTTTCTTTTGCGTTTCAGTATATATATATATATATATATATATATATATATATATATATATATATATATATATATATATATATATATATATATATATATATATATATATATACATATTGGGTTGATTATTATACTCCCTGTTATATACATACACACACACACACACACACACACACACACACACACACACACACACACACACACACACACACACACACACACACATTAAGCCTTGACAATGTTGTTGAGGATTCTGTGTTTGGGGTTCACAGATCTAAGATCTAATCTACACATTAAATATATATATACATATACACAGTAGACTAGGCGTAAGTCGGCAGCGTGTAACTCGTCACTTCGCCTTAGTCGGCAGCGTCAAAAAGTCCCGAATTTATCTAATGTTAAGTCCCTATGAATAAAGGGTCATCCCTCTGTAAGTCGTCATCTCTAAGTCCTCACTTCGTCTAAGTCATCAGATTTTGTCCGTCCCCACGTAATGGAAACTCAAGTAAATTACCACTCCTAACTCGTCACACGGAACTGCTGCCTCGTGAGAAGCCCGATTTCATGGAATCGTGATGCTCGCTCATTGGTGTACACCGCCAGTGATAGGCTATTTATAACTGCGTACACACGTTGATCGCACTGCAGGCAGGACAATGGTGACTAAGCGTAAGCTCACAACTAAAACCTACCAAGAAAAATACGACATTATCCAGTTTTGCGAGGCAAACCCACTGATGAAGAAAACAGCCATAGCTGAGAAGTTGGACATCAAACGGCAGACATTGAACGATATCTTGAAGAACAAGGGCAAGATATTTGGACAAGTGGAGAAGATCGCGAGGCCGGTGGTAAGTGTGAAACGCATGAGATGTGTGTCCTTTGAAGATGTCGATGACGCGCTCATCATCTGGTTTCGGCAAATGTCAGCTCAGCCAAATATTCGGTTGGACGGTGAAATGTTGCTGCTGAAGGCACGTAAATTCGCTGCGGACCTCGGGCATGATGATGCCGAGACCTTGCCGATGCACTGGATAGACAGATTCAAAGTGAGGTGGGGAATCGGCAAGGTCAAGAGGTGCGGTGAATCAGGCAGCGTGGATTCGGCAGTGGTGCACGACTGGAAGGATGGCAAATTGAAAGATATCTTGGAAAGGTATCAGCCTCAGGACGTGTACAATTCCTATGAGACTGGGCTTTTCTGGCAGATGCTGACAGAAAAGTCTCTGGGGTTCGTTGGTCAATCCCATCATGGTGATAAGCAGGCGAAGTTGTTGTCTTGCAGTTGTTCATTATCTTTACTTTTGATAAATTGATTCATAAATTCCATCTTTGCTTGATCACTTTCCAACTCACCAATGAACCCCCACCTATGCCCCGAGGATTGTGTTGTCCTTTTGGTACAATAGCCGGCTCTCACACGTAGGTGTCCAGGCCACGCGTGACTTCATCCTTCACCCCACAGTCATCATGAATGTTCGCATACGCGTAAGTCATCACATTTCTAAGTCGTCACTTTTTTCTCGGTCCCGATGGTGACAACTTACGCCTTGTCTACTGTATATATATATATATATATATATATATATATATATATATATATATATATATATATATATATATATATATATATATATATATATATATTTCAACCCTTGGCAGATGGCACCTGTTATACACTTTGGACTTGGTCCTCGAGTGTCCATAAAGGTGTATAGTTGAGGGGAGTGAAGCGCCAACCTATTGCTCCCATGAGTATTATCTGCTTAGTTTTGTCTTTTGTAATTCCTGTGAATAAAATGAACCGAAAATCTATTCCCCTTCTAAGTCATATACCTTATCAATCCAAGGAACTGTCTCTATTACTTCAACGATTTAAAAAAAGTTCATTTGTCCATCGCTAAGTATAACCTTTTTCAAAATGAGATTTCCACCTGTATATTCTTACTGTATCACCAACTTTGAACTTCAGCTTTCTGACATTAATGTCTTTTTCATATTCTAATTTTGTAAATGTTTCTGATGGTTTGGTATTCATTGAGGTGTGAATTGTATCATTATACTTCTCTACCATTGTTGACCATTGTTGAGAACCGAGTTGAGTGAATTTTTTTACATAGTCTCTCTTTTAAAGTGCAATTGAATCGCTCAATAACAACTGCTTTTCCTTCATTAAAGGTGCTGTATAATATAATGTTGTTATTTTAAAGAAAATTCATAAATATTTTGTTGTGGAACTCTGTACCCTCATCAGCCCACAATTTTTTAGATTTTCTCTTGCTTTTATTAAATATCTGTTGAAAGGCTAACATAAGAGTATTACCTGTTTTGTTTTTTAAAGGGACAACCCATGCATGTCTACTTGTCTAATCAATAATGGTTAAAGCATACTTGTACCCTTTATCATTATTGAGTTCAATCAAATCAGCAGACCAGATATAATCAACTTCCTTGGAATAAACCTTCCTTCTATGAAACTTTGTGATTATTGGTTTATATTATGTAATTCATCAGCTAATTGCTCTTCAATGACATCATTAGAGCCTATAAGTTTTTTTTGAATTACCAAGCCCAAGTTTCAATTTAGCACTGATCATCTTATTCACGATGAACCTATCAACTTTTTCTCTCAAGGTTGGATTTTGTATCAGAGACAAATTATACATTTCTCTATCGGCTTCATGTTTTTCTTCCAACATTGTGATATTCCCATAATCAATATTGTGCCTCATGCACACTTCATCAACCCTATTGATGGGTTTGCTCCATGGTTTAGGATTGTCTGGCTCATCTAATATTTTATCCAAGTTTGTGCCTGGACCACAGAAAGAATACCCTGGTAGATGCAATTCCCGTAGTATTCCAGTAGTTGCAAATTTACTTCCTGATAAAATCTTTTGTATATCTCCCCCACGTTTGTGTTTTGGGAATGGACTCTTTTTTGAGCCACACACCGAACATGAACCTTTTTGTATAACCCTGTCATTTTTCGGTCATCTCTACCAAGATGACCTAATAAAGCTGGACCAAATGTCCGTCCGTCCGCCCATCAACAATTTTTCTTTCCGATCTTGATGAAACTTAGTATGTGGGTAGAGGTCGATGAGTGTTGCACAACGACATAACTTTTGTCCGGGTTCAAGGTCAGGGTCAAGGTCACGAGGTCACGTAATTATAAAAATCGCCATTTTCAAAACCTATCTTGTCTGCCATTCTACAAGATATTCGGCAACTGTTTTATTGATTATGATAATAAAAAATATTATCTTGTATCTAACCAGACAGATTTTTGAATTTCCTTCCCGTTTGATCGTCACGTGATCTGGAAAATGGCCAAAAACGCTGATGCGATTCGCAAAGAAGGAAGGAAGGAGAAATGAAATATAAATATAAAACACATTTTTAGCCTTTTATATAAATACATTTTCCGCCGAAGGTGCAAAAGTTTCACAACCCGAAATGTAAACGTCGGCATTTATTTTCAAAATATAATTTCGTGCGCGCGCGCCAAAATTCCGAGTCATCTTTAACCAAACTGTGCAGTCGTCTTCGGTCATAACTGAACATTGAGAACTTGTGGTATTATAGAGATGACCGTCACCCCCACACAGGGGTAATTTTTACTTTTAAAATATGAGATTTTTTAGTATTAGTTTTCTTTTTACATTTGAGACAATAACTCATTTATTTATGAGAAAAATTCCTCAGAGTGCGAAAACCTTTTTAGTTTCCAACATGCACATTTGAATCTTAATTTTTAAAACATACAGAATCCTCAGAAATGTCTTCACTCTCTCCTCCATTTATTTAAGAAAAAAAATGGAAAACTTTAATTAAAGTCAATCACACCAACATCATCAATAATATAATCTCTTCCTTCTTTCTCTTCTTTATCTCCACTTTCTCATTTATATCTTCTCCCTGAAACCGATGTTAATAGTCTTGACGAAAATATTTATTTTGTTGTGGAACTCTGTTTCTTTCACAGACTTGTCAATTCTTTATTTTCCTCCTCGGTGCGTTGAGATTTATTTATTTTCTGTAATACCCCCAATCTTTTTCTAATCTCACTGGTTTCCATATTTTTATATTTATTTATTCTCCTTCTCTCTCTTCTCCCTTGCCTCCTTCTCTCTCTTCTCCCTTGTCTCCTTCTCTCTCGTTTCCTTCTCTCTCTCTCTCTCTCTCTCTCTCTCTCTCTCTCTCTCTCTCTCTCTCTCTCTCTCTCTCTCTCTCTCTCTCTCTCTCTCTCTCTCTCTCTCTCTCTCTCTCTCTCTCTCTCTCTCTCTCTCTCTCTCTCTCTCTCCTTGCCCCCCTCTCTCTCTCTCTCTCTCTCTCTCTCTCTCTCTCTCTCTCTCTCTCTCTCTCTCTCTCTCTCTCTCTCTCTCTCTCTCTCTCTCTCTCTCTCTCTCTCTCTCTCTCTCTCTCTTCTCCCTTGCCCCCTTCTCCTCCTTCTCTCTCTTCTCTCTCTTCTCGCTCTCCTCCCTCTCCTCCTTCTCTATCTTCTTCTTCGCCTTCTCTCTTCTCTCTTTACTCTCTTTCCCCCTTCTCTCTCTTCTCCCTCTCCTCATCTCTCTTCTCCTTCTCCTCCTTCTCTCTCCTCTCCCTCTCCTCCTTTGTCTCAGTTTCTTCAACTCCTTCCTCGTCCCTTACTATCCTTGAATCACTTACACTTTATCGAATATCATACATATATTCATCAGGATTTCTTGTTATTCCTGTATCCAAAATATTTTTTTTACAACAGGAAACCAATAAAATTTCTTCTGAATTTCTAAAAGAGCCTTGCATTTTCTTAACTTCATAATTTTTTCATTATTTAACATTTTAATTAAATCCAAAGTTGTTGGTTTATTAACATCAGTATAAAGCCAATCTTTTATTGAAAATACCTCATTCTTATGTTGTAGAACATATTTATTAAAATACCGAATACCCTTTATAATTTTTTTCATTATTTAACATTTTAATTAAATCCAAAGTTGTTGGTTTATTAACATCAGTATAAAGCCAATCTTTTATTGAAAATTCCTCATTCTTATGTTGTAGAACATATTTATTAAAATACCGAATACCCTTTTCTTGAAGGTATGCTTCGACACAGAAATGATAATTTTTTTGAAGTCTTCTTGCTGTCATTTATGTATTAGAAATATTTGACAGATTAATATAATGACAGGAAATAATTTCAATCCAGACAAATCTCACACTCTCACTATGTCTCTTCGAAAGGACCGTTTACAAAACCCCCCCATCCACTTTCTCAACAATCCTCTGGAAGAAGTCTTTTCTTTCAAGCTTATAGGTCTCACTATCTGCCATGATCTTTCCTGGGAAAGTCACATTTCCAACCTCGCCTCAAAAGCCAGTCGCCGACTGGGAATCCTCCGTCGTGCTAAGTCCTTCCTCGGCCCTCTTGAGCTCCTGACCACTTACAAAGCTTTTGTCCGTAGCCTGATGGAGTACTGCTCTCCCCTCTGGGCTGGTGCTCCTGCCTCCCACCTTTCTCGGCTTAACGCTGTCGAAACCAGGGCATTTAAGATCATCGGCATCTCCCGCAATGAAGCTGAGTCTTTGGGCCTCTCACTCAATCACCGCAGGTTGGTCGGTGGTCTTTCTGTCTTTTACCGACTCCTCTCCAGCCTTGCCCCCCCTGCTCTCTCTGCGATTTGTCCCCACCACATTTCCACAGGGCGCTCAAGGTCCGCCAACAACCCCCTTCTGGTAAAACTACCAAAATCACGAATCACTGCTCATCTTCACTCTTTCATTCCTCTTTTTTCCCGCCTTTGGAATAAACTTCCTCACTCTATTCTTTCCCATTCTTCCCTCCAGGCTTTCAAAACAGCTGTTCACCACCACCTCTTATCTTCCCCCATCCAAATCCTCGATCTTTTCTACCCCTGATAATCCACCAAAGCCCACTTCCTTCATTTCTCCTGCTTTCCTTCCTGAAAGTCCCTGAAATGTCCATCTTCTCTTCGCCATGTTGCCCGTCCCATCCCCATCCCTCTCCCTTCCACAGTTCACCTAATGTGTCTGTTCCCCACTGTTTTGTCCCTTCCACTCCCGCCCCTCTTGTCTCATGCCTCCTTGCTGTGAGTTGTGTGTTTGCTCTCATACGAGCCTCGACCAAGGTATACAAAAAAAAAAAAATCATATCCCCATTGTTCTATTCTCATACAAACGATACGCCCTTCTTTATAAAATTTTATTTGAATTGGAACTGTGAATTCTGTATGACCTGGAGATAAAATCAACACTTCTGTATTTTTGGAATACACAGGCATTTTATTTAAGGATATATATATATTGTGATGAATCACTTAATCACACCAAGTCATTTACGTCAGTTGGGCTTGGATAATTTAGTAACTTATATGCACTTTTCATCTTAATATTTTTTGCTATACTATATTTCTGTCGTGCAGCCTGTGCCTTTGTGTAATAATTTGATAAATCAATACCCAGTTCTTGGGATACACCATAGATAGAGCCATCTTTACCAACATAAGTCATTTATATAAGATTAAAAATAATGTCATTAAATATTTTATTTTTGTTGAGTTGAAATAACACATATAGACATAATTGAGCACAACACTAGGAATTTAATTCTTGGACTTGAAATGTTTGATAATAGTGGGGCAACTTAACATAACAATTGTGCATTTTGTGAGGAAACCACCAAATTTGGCACACGAGTAGCCTATCATATTATGAACAGATTTGGATATTGGGCCATCTCAAATTCAGCAGCTGATGGCTGTGGCAGCCATTTTCCACTGACATCAAAAATTTTGAGATGGCCCAATATCCAAATCTGTTCATAATATGATAGGCTACTCGTGTGCCAAATTTGCTGCTTTCCTCACAAAATGCACAATTGTTATGCTATATTTAGCTAAGTTGCCCCACTATAAACACCATTCTGAAATAATTTTATTACTTCAACAGGTGGTGGAAGACCAAAACTATCAAAATATATATTTGTCTTGACTATTAAAAATACAAACCCAATGAGAACCATTCCCATTATTATCTTCTAAGTTCATACTGATATTCTTTGTATGTTGAGACACGCTTGTTAATTAATCTCTCATACAAATAACCACATTATGAATTTTTAATTTCTTACAATATTTGATAAGTTCTAAATTTGATGTTGTATTCTTTCCAAATTCTTTAAACCACTCATCATTGCTCATTTATTTATGAGTAAGATATAATCCATTACCCCTTTTAGTTAATTTTACACCTGCTTGTGCGATAGAAGAAAGCATATCTCCAACTAACAATCTCGCTTTATCAGGCAGATTTTCAAGTTTTTCAGCAAAATCTACAATTACACCACTTCCACGAATTTGTTTCTCCAACTCTTTGTTATGTCTTTCCAATTATTTTTGAGCCCTGAGTTGAGCCTTCCTTTCGTTGGCAGTTTTCACCGCTGCTGAAATACCACCCGTCAATGCTCCAGCCGCACTTAAACCAGCAAATAAAGGAATTAGAAATGGGAGAAATCCTCCACTCGTCTCTCTTATTGAATATTTCTTCAACATTGGTTTGACATTTTATTTTAAGTGAGCCAGTGTCATTCAAGATTTTAACCTGTTCTCTTGTGAGCAAAATATCAATTCTTACTGCTCCTTTTCTCTGAATTGTATTAACGTTAATCGTACAAGGCTTTTGATTTTGAATACAAGATGGTAGTTTATGAAGATTTATTTGATTAACATATACCCCAGTTGGCACTTTACTACTCATTTATTTATCAAAAAAATTATGTGAGACTATTCCTAACACCATTATCTGTATTAATCTGGAATTCGGTTTCTTCCAAAAGCAAACAATATGTATCAACTGCTTCACTCTCTCCTCTTTCAATGTATAGGGAAGCATCCACTCGATTAGACTTTATAGTTTCCTTTTGAGCACTCAGGTCAATCACATAGATTGTATACAGACTTTTAAATGCTGTCATATCCAAAATGGGTTCTTTATTTCCATTGCTCTCACACACCTTTTGGTAAGACTTGTATGCATCAGCATAATCATTTTTTCCCCAATTAATTTCCGATCTATCTCATGGTTAAAATGTTCCATCTCGAGAAACGCGAAGTTGTTTCACCTTAGCATTATCACTCAATGCATTATTCTTATCAGGAGCAGTATCACCATCTGGTTTTAAAAAAAATGAGCCACAGATATCGTGGCTTTCTTTCCAGAACACCCAAATTCCACGTGTAAGTGGTTTGGTTCAGTTTAACGTGTTGACATCTTCTTTTGAGGTATGATACATTGAGTGGCTTCTTTGAGTTAAGTCTTCTGTTCAACATCTCTTCTGTTTTAAGATTAGGAGCACTAGTACGTGCCCGTACGTGCGTGGCCGTACGTGCAAAAAAAAAAAAAAAAAAAAAAAAAAAAAACTTTCAAACCACGAGCCAGAAACAACAACCACACAGGCCGTTCATTCGCTCTCACGTGCCCGTACGTGCACCCCCCCCCAAAAAAAAACAACAATAAAAAACTTTCAAACAACTTCACAGGCAGTTCCTTCGCTCTCGTAAACGACGACTGGATTGGGGCATTGTATTTATCTATAAATGCGCATAAGAAATCGAGAAATTATTAGAATACATTAAGTCATCACTATCCGGAAGTGGTGCGTGCCCGTACGGAATATTCACACGTATTCCACGAATTATCACTTGCATTGAAGTAACAACTTCTGTGATACTTACACACAGAGTTAATTAAAATCAAGTTTACCTCCCTGTCTTTGCTTGCTATGACATTCGCTGCCATTGACCATTGCCACT
This sequence comes from Eptatretus burgeri, assembly GCF_056783735.1. Classification (NCBI taxonomy): domain Eukaryota; kingdom Metazoa; phylum Chordata; class Myxini; order Myxiniformes; family Myxinidae; genus Eptatretus; species Eptatretus burgeri. Next base: position 1,762,089 of record NC_140976.1, on the reverse strand, counting down.
CCTACGCCACGGTAACTAAGGCACCGATCCCCATCGTAGCTGGAATGGCACGTGACATCATCGTCAGCCGGCCGCGCACCGGCCTACGCAGCCACGCCTTCGCAGCAACGTGTTTTTTCATTGGTTGGTAAATAAATGGCCATAACTTGGGAAGCACTTGTCCGATTAATATCAAACCTTGAAAAGGCACATCCACATGGCTTCAGCAATACACCTGGCAAGTTTCAATTAGATCGGACCAGTGGTTGTTGAGAAACAGCAGTCACACACACACACACACACACACACAGATTGCTGGAATTAGAGATAGATATTCACTAATATACCAACTAATTTCATCAATTACAAATTTATTCTGAGCAGCAAAAGCATTAGCCACACCAAAAAACAATCTATTTTCATTATCATTCCTTTGCAGTTGAAATCTAATTTTAAGACCATACAGAACTTTATCATGATCACAAAATCCAAATATACCTTTAAGAGGAACTGCCACACTAAAACTATTACGTGCTTTTGCATCATCATGATACATTCCTTTCCTTTGAGTATATCCAGGGTCTGTGTTTGTTCCCGTTGACATATCAGGAATAAAACCTTCGACAGCCCTCTTTCCCATTCTATCACCAAATGAATATAGTGTAAATTTCATCATTTCAGATGCAGCAGAGACATAATCAACTGCTTCAACTTCTTGTGTTCCAATGTACAAACGAACACTATCAAACATTTTCCAGAAGAAATCATTTACGAGTGTAGCGTTTGTGTTATTCGCAGCCTTGGTGAATGTAAATTTACACAACAAGAAACTTTCGGCAAGATTCAAATATGTTTGTTGATTATTTACTTCAAAACTTTTTTTCCAATTTGCATTCCAGTCTGTTCCAGTTATTGCATTTACCTTGAAGTAATCTTATTTTTTAGTAGAGTTTTAGATGACAATGCTGTCATCCAAATCATAGATACTATCAATTGCTTCCATACATGTATTTATTTCGGAAAAAAGATGTTAAAACTTTTGAAACCCTGACCCAAGTATTTAATTTATTTTCTGTCGTTCTTGGAGAGACAACTGAGTTTTGCCTTTCTTAATTTCTTTTATTGCTTGTCATTTATGAGATTCCTTTTGGGCATCTTTTATACTCTTTATAGCACCCGCTACATTTCCCACAGCAGAAGCAGTTGAACCAATTAGGTCTTTATGTTTAAGAATAGTTGAACCTATACCCATTAGAGTATCAATTATCCCATCTCCTCTAAATTGATGTCCGACACCCCTTTGTCTCTTAGGTTTATAGTAACCTCTTCCAAGATACATACCTTCACCCTTGTAGTATGGGGAAAGGAACATCCCATCCCCTGTAATTATTTTATATTTTCCCAACTCATGTTTTCTCACAATAACCATCATATTTATTTATTGGAAAACTTCACGGAGGTGAATTCTGATGGATATAATTTCTCCATTAAAAGAAATCATGCGATTATCTTGGTTGGTTATCCGAAAGTTTACTCTGTTTATAAATGGTTTTTTTCCTGACACAGGAAGATAAACCAGATATTTGGGTTCCATATTGAATTTATAACCAATTGGGGTTGAGTATGCGCTGAATGAAAATATTGTATTTGTTCTTATTCCATCATTATACGCGCCATCAATCAAATCACAGTGAATTGATACCGAATTTATTCCTGAGGATATTTGAATGACATTATCACTGTAAAACGTCCCATTAGTTTCAATCTTTTTTGAGGAGAAACCCAATAACTCTCTGAATGAATTATCAATTGTGAAATCAACCTTGTAGTTATTTTTAAGTTTAATCGTTGATTTTGAAGTCTATTTTTGTATCTTCAAAACAATATTTTTTGGTTCATCACCCTGTTCTTTCATAAGACGAGCAATTTCGGAAGATATTTGAGAAATCTCATATGCTACGTGTGAGACTGTTATCGTTTTGTATCCACTTCCCGGATTATAAATAAACTTGTCATTTTTCTCGGTGATATTAAATAAGGTATTATAAGTTTCCATGGACAATAAAGGCACCTCATATTCTTTTGTTGGGTCAAGTTGTAGTGGGTATGGGAATGAAGATGTGTGGTCGCTTGTTGTGAAATTAAAACTAAGGATTTTGCTTCTCATCTTATTAAATATGAGATAAAATGTCTTTGTTTTGACATTTATTAATTATTTTCATGTTCATCAACTGGTCAAAAATGGCTGATGCTTCATGAAAACAATTATTTCCAGCCTTCTTACTACCTAACAGCAATAACAGTCCATTAACTAATTGTAATGGGTAATTTGGAAGAAAACTAACACCTGAACCAAGGCTACTTAAAGCCTGAATCATGTGTTTCTCCTTCTCATTCTTCCTACTTTTACCAGATAGACTAACCCTATAATTAACAGAGTCCAGCAGATCAATATATACTCCATCATCATTATTTTTCATATCCAATAATTTATCAAAATACTTTGATTCATCCCTCACTGTTGAACCTTGTCTTCCATCTTTTGTGAGAAGAAACATTAATCTTGGGGTTAATTTAACAGTACAGGGGGTTGAGCAGAACTCAAGAACCTTAATTCATCATTAAATATCAATACCTTTTCTTGAACAAGATGAAATATTGCTGGTTGTTCTGTTGGAATGAGTCCTGCTATCGTTTTTGAATCCACTATATATTCATTGTTTTGAAGAGCATTCACAATATAATCAGGGGGTTGATTAATCTCTTCCAGTTGTTGAAATATTCCTTCACCATCATATTCTAATTCTCCTTAATGCTCGAATTCTTTCTCCATCATGCTTTCAAGACCCTGGACCATCTTCAATCATGGAAGCTGTTGATATGGTTAAACAAAGTATTGAAACTATAATTAAAAACACATTAACTGAAATGAAGACTTTTAAGTTTTATGTGGGAGTAAAATTGAATATGTTAAGACAAGGCAATGAAACTATTCCCTAAATGAACACAAACCCTCACTTTATCTCATCATTTCAAGATTTTGTTAGATGTGATGTATACAATGAACTCCAGAGATAAGAACAAGATGTTGATAACATTGTAGTAGGTCGTGGATTTACTATTACAAAAATAATCTTTTTAGATATACACATCTTAAAATCAGATCCTCTTCAAGCTTCTTCTTAAATTGATTTACCAAAAGAGATAAAACTTAAGAAAGCAGTTGTTAATATTCAAAACAAAGATAATAAATGTTTTCTATGGTCTGTTCTTGCTCATTTACATCCTCCACGATGGAATCCTGAAAGGGTTGAACATTATAAGAAATACAAGAATACATTAAATGTTAAAGATTTAAAGTTTCCAATGTCATTGAGAGATATTCCTAAATTTGAGAAAATGAATAATCTATCTGTTAATGTATATGGATTAATGGATACAAACAAAGTTCAGATATTAAAATTTTCAAACAACTATAAAAATGATGAAACGCACATGGACCTTCTCTACTTTACTTCAAAGGAAAAATCACATTCTGCTTTCATCAAAATTTTCTCAAGATTAACCAAATCACAACTACTGTATATAAGAGAAAATATAAAACTTATCCTGAAAAGAGATGTCTCAACTCCTTTCACACAAAAGAACAATTAAATCAACATTCGAAATATTGTAGTAATCAAAAATCAACTGAAATCAATTTACCAAAAGCAGGTTCAAACATATCATTCAAAGATTTTTACAAATCTATAAAACATCCATTTGTGATATATGCTGATTATGAAACTATCCTTGAAAAGATAGACACTGTTTCTCCAAATCCAAATAAATCATACACAAATAAATATCAAAAACATACTCCTTGTGGTTTCTATTATTATATCAAATCATCTGTTGGTGATGAATTCAAAAAGTTAGAACTTTATATAGGAGAAGATGCCTCAGAGGAGTTTGTAAGACGATTGGAAAAAGACTGTGTAAGACAAAGAGAAATAATGGTTAAAACCTATAAACCAATGTCATTCACAAAGGGAGAGTAAAAGGAATTTAGAAAGAACAGTATGTCATATTTGTGAGGAGAAAATTGAGGGAGAGGTCAAAGTTAGGGATCATTGCCATCTTACTGGTAAATATAGAGGTCCAGCTCATTCCTGTTGTAATCTTAATTACAAGCCTCCAAACTTTTTTCCTGTCTTTCTTCACAGCAACGCTCACTATGACACACATCTATTTACAAATAAACTTTCAAAGACATCTGGAGATATTTCTGCCATTCCAACACAGATCAAAAATACATCTCATTCACAAAAAACAATTCATACACCCCCATAACCCATATCAGATTTCTTGACACATACAAGTTTATGGCAAGACCATTATCTAACTTAGCATCAAATATTAAAAACTTTCCGAATCTTAAATGACATTTCTCAAATCGAGAAGAGATTGATCTCTTATCACAAAACGGAATATATCCGTATGACTATAGGGATTCATTTGAAAAGTTTAAAGAAACACAACTTCCTTCAAAGGAAAGTTTCTATGGAAGGTTAAATAAAACTCATATTTCCGAAAGAGATTATACACAAGCTTAAAAGGTTTGGGAGAAGTTTAATATGAAGAATCTTGGAGAATATCATGATTTATATCTTAAAACTGATATATTGTTATTGGCTGATGTGTTTGAAACTTTTAGAACAGTCTGTCATAATAAAAATTCTGATGGATTTGACCCCGTTCACTATTACACAGCCCGGGGTTTGGCTTGGAGTGCTATGTTAAAAATGACAAAACAAAATTTGGAATTAATCAGTGATATAGATATGCTTTTAATGATAGAGAAGGCTAAAAGAGGAGGAATATCTCAAGTATGTTCCAAGAAATATGTGAAAGCAAATAACAAATATCTTCCTGATTATAATAAGAATGAGGACAACTCTTACCTGATGTGTTATGATGCTAACAATTTATATGGGTGGGCTATATCTCAATCTTTAACTTAAAGAAAACTTAAATGGGTTAAAGAAAAACATTATGAAAAGTTTTACTTTACATTGTTATCTCCTCTCAAAAAGAATTGGATGAAGCTGAAGTTGGATATTATTTTGAGGTTGATTTAAAATATCCAGAAGAACTTCATAACAAACATTAAGACCTACCCTATGCCCCTGATAAAGGAGTCCAAGAAAAGAATGGTTAAGTGATTACCAATAGTCATTTTATATAAAAGGTAAATCTGCAGAAAAACCACTTACTACATTAAATGATAAAGAAAGTTATGTTTCGCATCAAAGGAACTTGAGACAATATTTATCTGCTGGGTTGAG